>NC_072824.1:33214734-33284734 GCF_027744805.1 Dunckerocampus dactyliophorus
GACAGTCATTCAGGACCGTATTTGTTTAACAGGAAATGACATTTTATAGGCCCCTTGAAAACAAGCTAATATTGACAAGGTGGAAATGTGATGGTAATGTTGGCTTAGTTAAACATCCCAACATTTTTCCACGCTCCCGGGCACCAGGGGTATGTTCGCTCTCTTGATTCTGCTACAAGCAAGGAACCGGGTCTGATCCGCAATGGCTGATTCTTCTTGTTTGTTGAGGACGTTTCACCTTTCATCCAAAAGGCTTCTGCAGTTCTAACATTTGGGTGTGGCGTCTCCCTAGTTGTGTCTCTGGTGGGTGTGTCCCTATTGTACCACCCACCAGCAACAGCGAGATGCCATGCCTCAATTTTTGGAAGGAGGAAGCCTTTTCGATGAAAAGGGAAACGTCTTCAACGACCAAGAAGCGTACACTTGCTTTGATTCAACCCTCGCAGATGATCATGACCTGGATCACTGAGGAGCTGGGTCTGATCCAGTTGGACAAAAAATGCCAAACAAGCACAAACTAAATGACGATTATTAGTTGAAAAGGTTGTTAACTTCAGCGCGTACTCACTCGGGTTCCAGCAGCTTCAGTACGTTTCTTTGCTCGTCTTTTACCATGAGTCCGTTATGCTTCCCGCAGGAGCTTGCAGCTTTGCGAAGTCAAGTCAACTCCAGCTCTGTGAATGTGGAAGTGGATGCCAGACCCCAGGAGGACATGACCAGGACCCTTGATGAAATCAGAAGACAGTATGAAGCCATCACTGAGAAGAACCGTCGCGATATGGATAACTGGTATAAGGCCAAGGTGAGCAGGGCCACATGGGCCATGTGCCTTCATGTGAATGACAAATGATTTCTCACTTTTGGAATAACTGCATTTTAATCACACCCTCCAGTTTGACGAGTTGAACAAGCAGGTTGCAAACAGCACGCAGATCCTCCAGACCTCCCGCACTGAAATTAGTGAGCTCCAGAGGACTTTGCAGGCCCTACAGATTGAACTGCAGTCACAGCTTAGCCTGGTAAGAAGACATCTTCCACAAACATTCACAAAGCTGCGACATCATAATATCATATCCTATCCATTTCTTTTCTTTTGACAGAAATCTGCTGTGGAGAGTCAGTTGGCAGAGACAGAGTCCCGCTACAGCTTGCAGCTGAGCCAGCTCCAGGCCATCGTCAACGGCCTGGAAAACGAGCTCAGTCAGATGAGGCTGGAGATCGAGAGGCAGGCAGCAGACTACCAGATGTTGCTGGACATCAAGACCAGGCTGGAGATGGAGATCGCTGAATACAGAAGATTGCTGGACGGCGAGGATGTAAAGTAAGAGAGCGCTCGCTTGTAACTGAGCATCTGACCAAAGGCAAAAGGGAAGAAGCCCTGCCAAACAGAAAGCAAATGAATATTGTCTTCTAATATCCAGAAATCAAGGTGAAAGATTGGTAACATTTACTTTTTTCTTACTTGCAGGACCATTCAAATCGTCAAAGAAGTAAAAGGTAAGTTGATGGAATTAGTTTTCTCCCATTTAAAGTGAATTGAAGTGACATGATATATTAATTTCCTGTTTTCGTTCTTTCTGCAGCGCAACCAGTCATAACCCAGAGGAAGAGAGTAGTGATTGAGGAGATTGTTGATGGAAAAGTGGTGTCTCGCACAGAAGATGTAGATTCACAGGTCATCTCCAAGTAGACTGGATTCCAGCAGATCTGGGTCAGACAATAAGTTCAAAACAATGTACCGTACTCATGGTTGTCAAACAAGGTCTTTTTAGGTGTCTTTCTCTGATTTGAAGCTGATGTCTCATTGATTTAAACGCCAAATTTAAATGCCAAACTTCACCAAAACGTAACCATCGAGGTCTGAAATGCCAATAAAAAGTGCCAATAAAAAGACAAACTACTGTGTTTTCAATGCTTTTGTGTTATTGGCTAAAATCATAAGAGTGGGGTTTAAATATTATCCAGCGGTGTGAAAAAGTGTTTGCCCCCGTCCTGATTTCTTATTTACTTGCTCGTTTGCCACACTTCAATGTTTCACATCATCAAACTAATGTAAACATGAGTCAATGACAACACAACTCAACACAAAATGCACTTTTTAAATGAAACTTTTTATTATTAAGGGAGCAAAAAAATCCAAAGCTACATGTCCCTGGTGTGTTTTGGATCATTGTCCTGCTGCAGAACCCCGTTGCTTTCAGCTTGAGGTCACCAACAGATGGACGGACATTCTCCTTCAGCAGAATTCATGCTTCCATTTATCACAGCAAGTCTTGCAGGTCCTGAAGCAGCAAAACAGCCCCAGACCATCACACTACCACCACCATATTTTACTCTTGTATGATGTTCTTTTTCTGAAATACTGTGTTACTTTTATGCCAGATGAAATGGGACACACACCTTCTAAAAAGTTCAACTTTCGAAGAAGTACCACCGTGAGTAGTTTTCCAAAAGTCTAAAGGATCATCAAGATGTTTTCTGGCAAAATTGTGACCAGCCTTAATGTGCTTTTTGTTCAGCAGTGGTTTTGGTCTTGGAGCTCTTTTTTATGGTGGAGTCATGAACACTGACCTTAGCTGAGGCAAGTGAGGCCTGCAGTTGTTTGGATGTTGTTGCGGGGTCTTTTGTGACTTTTGTAATCTTTTGGATGAGTCATCGTTGTGCTCTTGGGGCATTTTGGTTGACTGGCCACTCATGGGAAGGTTCACCACTCTTCCAGATTTTCGCCATTTGGGGGGGGGCTAACATTTTCACACAGGGCCATGTAGGTTTGGATCTTTTCCTCTTCCTTCACAACAAAAAGTTTCATTTAAAAACTGTATTTTGTGTTCAGTTATGTTGTCATTGACTAATATTTGACGAATCATTTGTTTGATGATCTGAAACATTTAAGTGTGACAAACTGGAAAAAAAAAGAAATCAGGAATGGTGCAAAGACGTTTGCACACCGCTGTGTATACTGTGCTATAAATGTATACTGTATGAGTCTTAACGGAACAAGAATACACTGACTTGCCACTGGAGTGTAGTTCTAGTTCTAGTCATTTATTGCAGCCTCTGCCATTGGATGACAGTGCCATCGTGTGGTGAAAGTACAGTATTTGTAGAGTACACCTACAGTACGTGCAGTGTTAGTACACTTTTATTTGATAACAGTTACGGTATTTCAGTCTTCCTGGTGGTTTCCTCTTTTGCATATTTGCATCAAATTCCATCACCGCCTGGCTTATCCTCACTCGCTCGTCAGGACCTGGGGGGGATGACAAAATAATGCACCACGGGAAGTTGACGTCATCGCGGCACCTCCTCGGTGACGTCACTTGACAGACTTGGTATTATGGCAGCGACATCGGCAGCATCGCTACGTCGTTCTGGGACGACGTTGGAGGAGATCAGCGTTGAAAAGCAATTCTTTGCTAATGAGGGCCGACTTGGACGCTGTCCTTGGTGCTGGCTTTCCTCCCGACAGGGACGAACCTCTCTGAAGTGTCGGGTCTTGTGATGGAATCGGTCCCGGTTCTCACGGTGAAAGGCTGCACCCCCCCCACACACACACACACACTCCCCACCCTCCCCACCCCCCGCCCGGCGGTGTGGCGGCGATGGCGGTGAGGAACCAAGTCTCACATGAGTAAGCGCGCCTCCGCAAAAAGAGCGAAGGGGGAGGGCTGCATCCACTTGTAGTGGCTAGGTCGTGTCAAATATCCATTGGGTCGATACCAAGGGTTGTATAAGTGTCGAATCGATAGTGTGTTTATTTTCACGAGGATCTGTGCTTTTTGTTGCGTTGTTAGATATTTTTACATTTTATTTATGATTTCATCAATATTGGACTGATACCAGAATATGCAGTATCGCCCAACACTGTTATTATCCACTATGCATCTTTGTGCTGCAGTTTCCTGTTCAGATACCATTTTAATTCACACCCGTCATGAATGTAATGAATCACAAAAAACCCACAGCATTCTTGAAATACACCGTCGTTTGTTTCGTACAAATCTTTGTTATCGTCAAATGACAAAGTGGGCCGTGACACATTTCATACCCGAGTTTGTAAGTTTGGCATTGAAATCAACGACGCAATACGTCGAAAAAGACCAAACAGAGTCACAATAAGCAGGAAATGATTCGGATCTGTTACCACGTTTCATAAATAAATAATACAATAAATAATACTTTTATTCAACATTTGCATTTGAAAACTTTCTGGAAAATTCGGAAAAATGAGGGAAATGATGCTCTTCCATCATGGTTTTTTTGTTATTAGCATTTTCTTCTCAGGAAATGGGAGGGCGCCAGGAAGGGCAAAATACGCTGGTTTCCGGGTGAAACCAGGTGGTCGGGGGGTGTGCCCCAATCATGGCTTTCTTTGTCGTATTGATGTATTGTTGAATTATTCACAAAAAATATCTTTTTTGTTTGCCTAAAACAAGGCAAGTCACAGTGCCCTCTACTGGTCAAGCATGTGAAATATGGACTTAAATATAAATAAATATGGACTTGAAGGCAAAACACATGAAAAAATAGAGCAGTCGGCTTGTGTTGTATCTACGAGTGTTCGTACGTCGGATGTTGGTTAGTAGACTTAGACTTAGAGTACATGTGACTTTATTCTCCTAATATTTGGACTATTCTTGGAAAACGACTGTTCCTCGCTTTCATTTTTTTAAGTCGTCTTGTTTAACTGTATTTTTAGAATGTACAGAGGGCCATTAAAAAGCAGCTGGGGGGCCGACCTTTGGACACCCCTGGATTACAATCATGATGATTATGAATCTTGAATTTTGAGTGATCCACAAATGAAAGGCGAAAATCCCCAAATCCTTCAATGATCAAGGAAACGCTCAAATAAAAAGTATCCGTATCGGGATCGTCAAGATGGGTTCACAAACTCATTCAATGATCGGTATCGCCAATAGTGGCCCTATACTATATAGTTGGTATCGGATCGACACCAATACAGGCGGTATCGCCCACATATCCAGAGCGCGTACCAGCGAGAGAGAACGGGGGACTCCGCCTAAACCGCTTCAGCATCCAGAGGCTCCAGTCCAGAAAAAGACGGCGGAGGAACCACAAAGCGAACCAGCGTCACGGAATGGGGTCCTTGTGAGGCGGCTTGGAGGTGGGCAGGTGGGGGTGGGGGGTGGGGGGCCGACTTCCGCAGCGGAAAAGCCCGACAACGAAGCACAACCGAGGGTGCCTGCAACCATGACCCGCTTGCACGATTCGCCAGGGCTGCGGCCGCCGCCGCCGCCGCCGCCTCACCAGCGGAGGAGCATTTCTTGAGGTGTTGCTCGGTAAACGCTCCGAGAATCCTGTCAGCCGAAACGACACGACGAGGAAGAGGAGGAGGAGGTGGTGGTGGTGGTGGAGTGCTGGTGGAAAATATGTCCGCCTCGGTGGGGCCACAGAGCGGCCCTCGCCCACCCACCGTGCCGCCATCCATGCCGGACCTGCCGGACTTGAGCCATCTCACCGAGGAGGAACGGAAGATCATCATGGCAGTGATGGCTCGGCAAAGGGAGGAAGAGGAGAAGGAAGAAGCCATGTTAAAGTAAGAAGTTGCTGTGAAGACTCATTTGACCAATCTTCTCATCTCCAGCATATTGTGACCTCATTTTCAGTGCATGTGCTTGTATGTTCCGTTTGGGATGCGTGTTCTCCCCCATGCGGCTGCAACAGCAGATCAAGCGTGATGCTTCACTGCCTGGATCAATACATTAAAACAGCATCCATGCCCATGACCTGGAGCAGGGTCACCCCCCCTTCTACGATAAGACGGGGTGTGACGGCGGATGAATCATAGCGTCATCGGCCCCGCTTGTTTGTCATCAATGGGGGTTGCACCCCATCCTCACGCGTGCCGGCGAGAGTGATTTTTGGAAACCCTGTGAGTAATTGCTGTGACGATAACGGCGACAACGTTGACATGATCGCCGCCACGGGCCCCTTTCGCAAGGTCTTGGAGAGGCGGCGTGCGCAAGCGTTTGTGCTGCTCTCGGCGGGCAGAAGCAGCTGGGGTGTGGTTGGGAATATTAGCAGGCCGTAGTTGCCTGGACAGCGCACAGATTAGAGATGGGATCTGCTGTATTGTTCCGGCTTTGTCGTTGATGAAATGGCCGTTTGTCACCTGAAGCCTGGAGGATTTTCAGGTGGCGTGTCGTGCAGATTGATGCTAAGCTATCAGAAGGGAAATGATGCGCTCGCTCACGTTCACCTGCTCGAGTCGAAGGGATGCTTTTCTCTAAACTAAGTGGTGCTACTTCTGCACCCCAGACATTGATACAACGCCAGTGGGTGATTGTTTTACATGTTTTAATGCACAAGCAGCTGGCGCTGGACTCTCCCTGTGTGCAGGCATGAACGAGTGCCCTGAGTTTGTCTTCAAAAGCCTAATCAAGAGCGATGCCGTTGCAGCATCGCAGCATTCTGGCTCGCTTCGATCCTAATCGTTGTTTTCATTTCCTGGCTGCAGCCTTCAGGGCAGAAAGCTGCTGCGCGCCCCTGGGGAGGAAGTGATGTATTTAATGTTCCACGGGGCGAAGCTCAAGTTCTGTCAATAATGGCCTCATCATTTGGGAAATCATTGATTTACCGAAGAACCCCTCGGTATTTTCGCGACATGTGGCGTTATCTGTAAATGCAGCGTTGCTGGTGCTGTTTTTCAGAAGGCTTTATAGGTGCAAGAAGCGTTTCCCATTGTGTGCATTCGTAGCTGCATGTTTTTTAGCTGTTCTTATATCTTTAGAATGCACAGAAAAGTTAAAGACGTGCAGCATGTGTTCATTTCTCACAAAAAAGTGTACTTTTCCTTTAAGTAGCAAAGCGAAATAACATAAGTTTATCGAGCAGGAACACACTTTGTCCTGCAATGCTTGTTGACCTTTCATTTGTTATCAAACATTTTGCTGTATAAACATGGAACCTACCAAAGAAAACATCACACTCCCATCTTTCATCAGAAAGAAAAAGTTTGTTTCTACCTTTTTGTGTTCTTTAGTGATCGGCAGTAGAAGATAAACATACGTACGTTTCAGGGAAATATCAGTTGCTGACTAAAACACTGCCGACATTTCAAACGTAACTTTAACTTTGCTTTCGTGACAGCTCAAATATCTAAACAACTATACCACAACATAAGCAACACCAAAGATCATTACCTCCTTGCGTCTCTCCCGCAAAAAAAACCCTCAAAGAGGAATAAATCCGCTGTTGGGATCGGGCGTTCGGGTTCATAAAAACTTACAACGACGTCTTTGAGATCGAAGGAGTTAAACAGGACGGATTTAAGATTTTTCAATGATCATTTTATTCTGTGAATTGTGTTATTTTGAACTAAAAAATAAATTACTTGAAAATGCATGCATCAAATTAAATTAAAGTTTCTGTCAAATCGTACAAAGTTTCTTTCACCGGTCCATCGCGTCGGCGGGCACTGCCAACAAGGTGTGCCCTTTTATTTTCTCCAGCGGTTGGCAACCTCACAGCCGTGCTCGATTGGTAAATACATTTTGTTAGCTAAAAATATGAAACTTGATGACGAGCGAAATGAAAAACAGCACGATGTCATTTTTTACATTTTATATATTTCAAAAGGTTTATTTTTAATTCCAACAATTACGTTTCCATAAAGTTAACAGTGAAGCACAAGATATTTCAGTGATCTATTATTTTTTTCTTGACCGTACCAAAGAAGAAAAGAAAAAGAGAACAGTGATCTTGTGACTGTGAACATGTGTATTTCCCAAAATACAGTGCAACCTGTTTATGTCAACACCCACATCGACATAAGCGCTTGTCAACATAACCGAAATGGCAACCGGCGACCTCAAAGACCAAGGTCTTCGAAACTCCTCCCTTACTGAGCGTGAATGGAGGCAAGCTGCGCTAGCTTAGTTTAGCAGAGCATGCTGGTGTGGCTGTGTGAGTGTGTGAGTGTTTTACCGCTCGTTTATGATGCACACTGACGAGTGTGAGTGAAATCAGACAAATAAGATGGCTCGTCTTAACTGTCAATAGACAGACATCGTCCACACACACAACACACTTCCATCCTTCAAAACGGGAGCCACTTCCTGTCTAATTGTGTAAACAAAATAATGGTGTCTTAAAAGATATCTTACATTCAGAACGCAACTGGACTTGCATCGGCGACTGCGTCTTCCTGAACCGCAAGCGTGGGCATTACAGTTTGTTGAGGATTTTGTAACAACGCGTGCAGAGGCCGCACCGTGGCCGAGTGGTGCGCATGTTGTTAGCATGTTAGCATGTTGGCCACACAGTCAGGAGATCGGGAAGACCTGGGTTCTCCCTGTGCATGCGTGCGTTCTGGTATCACCCACATTCCGAAAAACATGCATGTTGGGTTAGCTGGGATAGGCTCCAGCATACTCCCACGATCCTAATGAGGATAAGCGGCATAGAAATTGGATGGATGGAGGGCGGGCAGAGGCTGACGTCCTATTAGAAAAGTTAGCCGAGCTAAATCCATTGGTGAATTACTGGACACAATTAGCCAGTGATGTATTGCATCCATAAATGTAAGGATTTAGCAAACAATCTATGCTGGTAAAATACGTGTAAAAGGCACAAAATGGAATTCTGAAAAATTAAACAGAAAAAACTGAATTTGTAAAAAAAACCCCCAAAAAACAGAATTTGGGAAAAAAATAAGCCAGATTTCGTAGGGCCCTCGGATAATGAAGGATTTTTGCTTGCTGACATGGTTTTCCTCCATTTGTGCATTTTTTTATTTAGATAACGGGGTTGAAAATGGACCCCCGCCACACTTCGGACACCCCTGAGTTAGGCGATGTATGCTCCAGTGCACATAACATGGGGGGGTTCGCTCACAGTGACAAACGTCCATCAGAGGTTTAACGTCCACAAAGGAGACGGAACCATTTGAGCAGTTGACAGCCCTGATGGACTGTCCTTATTTTGGTGTAAGCATGCAAAAGGCGTGCAAAAGGCATGCAAAAGGGGTGCAAAAGGCGTGCAAAAGGCGTGCAAAAGGCGTGCAAAAGGCGTGCAAAAGGCGTGCAAAAGGCGTGCAAAAGGCATGATCACTTCCCTGTGACTCAACCTCAAGTGGAAGAACTCAAAGTCCAAGTGTGAAGTTGTGCTCCTTGTTGGCTACTTGGGCTCTATGGGGGCAGGTTTAAGCACAGGAACGTCCCCTCGTTTCCCTCAGCACAGCCAGCGGGACACTGGACAAGATGCTCATCAATGACTTCATGTCACAACAGACTGGACCAATAAATACACAGTAGAATAAATAAATAAATACACAGTAGAATAAATAAATAAATAAATACACAGTAGAATAAACAAATAAATACACAGTAGAATAAATAAATAAATACACAGTAGAATAAATAAATAAATACACAGTAGAATAAATAAATAAATACACAGTAGAATAAATAAATACACAGTAGAATAAATAAATAAATACACAGTAGAATAAATAAATAAATAAATACACAGTAGAATAAATAAATAAATACACTGTAGAATAAATAAATAAATACACAGTAGAATAAATAAATAAATAAATACACAATAGAATAAATAAATACACAGTAGAATAAATAAATAAATAAATACACAATAGAATAAATAAATACACAGTAGAATAAATAAATAAATAAATACACAGTAGAATAAATAAATAAATACACAATAGAATAAATAAATACACAATAGAATAAATAAATACACAGTAGAATAAATAAATAAATAAATACACAGTAGAATAAATAAATAAATACACAATAGAATAAATAAATACACAATAGAATAAATAAATACACAGTAGAATAAATAAATAAATAAATACACAGTAGAATAAATAAATAAATACACTGTAGAATAAATAAATAAATACACAGTAGAATAAATAAATAAATACACAATAGAATAAATAAATACACAATAGAATAAATAAATACACAGTAGAATAAATAAATAAATAAATACACAGTAGAATAAATAAATAAATACACTGTAGAATAAATAAATAAATACACAGTAGAATAAATAAATAAATACACAATAGAATAAATAAATACACAGTAGAATAAATAAATAAATACACAGTAGAATAAATAAATAAATAAATACACAGTAGAATAAATAAATAAATACACTGTAGAATAAATAAATAAATACACAGTAGAATAAATAAATAAATACACTGTAGAATAAATAAATAAATACACAGTAGAATAAATAAATAAATAAATACACAGTAGAATAAATAAATAAATACACAGTAGAATAAATAAATAAATACACAGTAGAATAAATAAATACACAGTAGAATAAATAAATAAATACACAGTAGAATAAATAAATAAATAAATACAGAGTAGAATAAATAAATAAATACACTGTAGAATAAATAAATAAACACAGTAGAATAAATAAATAAATACACAGTAGAATAAATAAATAAATAAATACACAGTAGAATAAATAAATAAATACACAGTAGAATAAATAAATACACAATAGAATAAATAAATACACAGTAGAATAAATAAATAAATACACAGTAGAATAAATAAATAAATAAATACACAGTAGAATAAATAAATAAATACACTGTAGAATAAATAAATAAATACACAGTAGAATAAATAAATAAATACACAGTAGAATAAATAAATAAATAAATACACAGTAGAATAAATAAATAAATACACTGTAGAATAAATAAATAAATACACAGTAGAATAAATAAATAAATAAATACACAGTAGAATAAATAAATAAATACACAGTAGAATAAATAAATAAATACACAGTAGAATAAATAAATAAATAAATACACAGTAGAATAAATAAATAAATACACTGTAGAATAAATAAATAAATACACAGTAGAATAAATAAATAAATAAATACACAGTAGAATAAATAAATAAATACACAGTAGAATAAATAAATAAATACACAGTAGAATAAATAAATAAATACACAATAGAATAAATAAATACACAGTAGAATAAATAAATAAACACAGTAGAAATAGTGTGGAAAAATACGTTTCCATTTGGGACTGGCGAAAGGGACTTGGTTAGTACTTGTATCTCACAGACAGGTTCTGCGGTCCGGCCTGGACATGGCGTGTTTTCCCTGTGTTTGAGTCACTTCCTGTTTGCCCCCCCACTCAGCTTCCCAAGCACCGGAACACATTTACAGCAACACACATGAGCAGGAATCTTATTTCTGTCGTATTTTCTCTTATTATGTCTGCTGTATTGGGTACTAGGAGTGCAAAGGTGACTATAGGGGTGTTATTTCATGTGTAGAGGACTCTGATCATGTTAAACATCGCATTTAGATAGACGTAAACAGATTTTCGATGCTCTAACTGCAAAACTATTCCAATTACAAATAAGCACCCCTGCTTCCTGGAAATTCCCGAATGGATATGGATTGGTAGGGAACCAGTTAACCGCAGTAAACGAGGGGTTCATGCGTATGTGTCAAACTCAAATCTGGCCCACGTAGCAATTTCATGCGGAATTTGGGAAATAGCACTGCGGACCTCAACAAACAAAGTGCTTGCAACTGTCTATGTAACATATTTCTATTAGACGTCGATGTAACGGCATGAATACATGAATACAGGGAATGTTTGTTGGGGTGTGCCGAAAGAGGCAAGCACCTGGCAGAAGTGGTTGGAGAAAAATCCGCTCATCTGCCAACGGCACCTCACACGGGACTGCTTTGTGAACACGGGCCAATACGAAGCCGGACTATCCGCCAAACTGTTGCTGAAGTCCGACGCCTTTCCAACGTTACTTGGTGGCGTTGAAGAGTCAGAAGAGCAAACTGTAAACAGCAATTAGCAGTGTCCTAACTGTGTTTATTTTGTGTACAGAAAGTCATCGGACAAAAGCTGTCCTGGGGAGCACTTGGGAGTGTGACCAATCACAGCGCAGTGGGCTCGCGTGAGGCCCGGGGTGGAGTAAACACAGAGCGTTTAGGCGGGAGGCAGGAAACACTGCAGGAAGAGGTGCAGGTTATTGTGTGTGGCTGCTCCAGCGGAGTCCAGAACTCAATACGGAAATGAGTAAAATAGGCTGAAAGTGTAAAAGTGACCACAGTCTTTTATTCAGGATGAATTGCACAACCATTCTTACTAAGGGCGCCAAAATGAACAATAATTGAACTGTACATGACTAGAAAAGACTGAAGTTGAACTATTACGGCGTGATGGATGTGGTATATCCGTAGACCACCTACTGTAAGTAAATCGGATATGAGTTTTGGTCCGTATCAGCCAGCCTTCCTGGGGTGAAGCAGCCGCTACTTCACTGCAACCTGTAGTTAGCTTAAGACCGCAGTGTGTCGGCCAACCACATGACTTTTTGGGGTGGAAAAATCAATCTTTTTGTTTAGCTTAGCTTAACCAGCGTGTCACACTGGAGATGAAGGGAAACCAGTTTCCAAAGCCGGCCTGAGAGTTTGAAGGTTTCTAGCAGAAAAATGTTAACATTGAATTATGGATCAAGTCTTAAAAATAGCACACACTTGGAAGCGGCTCCTGAAATATTTAAATACTCGGTTCATTGGCTGCTGTTGTTGCTCTCGGTCTTTTTTCCCAATGTTAACCTTTGAATATTCTGTCCCAGGATAGCATGAAAGACAGTTTGGTCCTGAACTGTATTGTCTGTTATAGCAGGATGACTGAATGAATGCTATTAAACCTCAACTGCAATGGAGAGTCAGTGGACACATTTGCACATTTTGCAATGCGTGTGCAGTGCATTTAGTGCAGATACAGTCGTCCTTGCGATATCACGGTTCGATTATCGCTCCCTCGCTATGTTGTGTTTTTTCACAAATTAATGAAGAAATAATTGCTGTGTACTGGCAGAGTATGGCCCTTTATTACTCAAAACACATTGAAATACAAGTGATGTGTAGCATTCTCTTCACTAGGTGGCAGTAATGACGCAAAACATTGCGACATTACCTTACATTAGGAAAAAAGCTTGTCCTCCCATTCTGTGTGGAAGTGGTATGTTTTTGGCTTCTTAAGTTTAGAAGAATTCAATTTGAGGCTAACTGGTTCACTCGCTAGCTTGTTAGCTTGCCAGCTGCTAGCTCGCAAGCTAGTGGCCGCCTCGAGTCCCTACAGCATAAGAGTTGCGCGATGAATAATAGGAAGGTAAAGGTGACTATAGACATGTTATTTTCATGTCTACAGGGCTCTACTGTGTTAAAAACCATATTTATATTTAGAAAATCATAAACAGGTTTTCTATCTTAATCTGGAAATATGACATTTTTTAACATTGAATCCGATATCGCTGAAATTCATCGATCACGAACCAATTAACCGCTATAAATGAGGGATGACTGTATAACATTGCTAACACTGTAGACTTTCAGCACGGTGAGTAAAAGCATGAGTGCGTTTGACCACGGGTGCCCTTCCAGCCAGGAAAGGCAGAAGCGCACAAGACACTTACTCTACGATACCGACCTGATATTGCAACCTTGCATGTTGGCCGATACATATCAGCACGAATCATACGTGTTTTCATTTAGGAGTGCACACTAAATATCAGCGGGCCGATATGACGTCATATCAATAAATCTGATTAAAAAATAAATGATACAAAAATAAATCATGAAAAAAGCGTTCCAGTGCGGCGAGATTACTCAAACTGTGCTGTTGGTGGGTTAGGGTGAGCAAATCAAGCGCTTCATTCCTCCTACCTGTGCTGTAAACGGGGGGGGGGGGTCTAATCAGTGTTTCCAAGACTGCGTATGATTAAAGTTCTTGAACATCGCTACGAAATACCATCACGCCCTCACTTTAGCCAGAAAGTTCTACCAGCACGTCACGGAAAAGCTGCAGGTGGTGTCGCCACGCAGCCATCGCACGCGTCCGCTTCACTGCTGAACTAACCGTCCCTCACATCCCGTCACAGTCTTTCAACGCTTGTTTATTTTACTATTATTTTCCTATTAAAAACAACTTAGTCTAATTTATTTGAAATATCACCCAAATCTGTCACTTTTATTATTTTAAAAAAGAAAAGTTCTGTTTGCATAAAAAAAAATAAAAGCATTTTAAGTCATTTTTTTCTTCCGGAACAAACCAGAATGACATTTTAGTGTCCCGTTACACCCCTAATGTACATCCAGCATGCGTGTGTGTGTGTGCATGTGCACGTACGGTCCAGCAGGGTAGATTGGATATAGCCTTCTCCTAATTCAAATAACGAAAAAGCATCAGGAGTGTCTGCAACCCCCGTAGGAATGGAGAGCGAGGTGGAAAAGAAAGCATGAGCGAGCGAGAAAGAGACAGAGAGTGTGTGTGTGTGTGTGTGTGTGTGTGTGTGTGTGTGTGTGTGTGTGTGTGTGTGTGTGAGTCATCAGTGTTTCCTCTAAGTACGTCCACACATAAATACAAATCCACAGCAGGATAAAAGCCCCCATGAAGCGCTGGCCCAACACGTCTGGGGGGGTTAGTTGTCAGCACTCCTGAGGTTTCCATGATTTGATCTTTTTCTCAATTTCACAAACGATTGTCTTTAGAAGAGGACACTTTTCAGTGCTTGGAGATTTTAGCCAGCGTGTTTTTATTCCTCACTGCCGGGTTCACTTTGCTGTGACTCGTGTGCCAGTTTTGACTCGTGCTAGTTGCTACTTTTACCTGCTAACTAGCAGTTGCGCAGCCTGTTTCTAAATGGTAGACTTCTGAGGAAGAAAAAGCGTTGATGTGAGGTCTGCACATGATAGAATTCCCAAGAAGTTGGTATTTCCTGGTAATTAGGGAGCTAAGAGTGGGTAGGAACGTGGAATATACTGTAATGGAATATAGGAGGACCGTGCAGGGTTGCTTCAACTCAGATCTCCATGGCTGCTGAGATGGACTGGGGGGATTATACGGTGCTTGTGATTACGCCACAGCCACTCCCCTTCACTCCACTCATGGCTTATACGTCACCCAGCTGCCCGTGTGGGGTCAGAGGATTTATACACCACATGTGATTTATATAGGTGCCGTGTGGGTCTGTGGGCGTGGCTACGTTTGACGGACGTATGTTATTTTAGTGCTTACCGGTCTTGGACAGAACAGAATTGAGTTGAAGATGAGAGGGCAAGTATAGCGTCGTGGTTATGGAATAAAAATGGTGAATGGATGGATGGAGCCATAGGTGCAAGAAAAGAGCAGACTGAGGGCACATGAGTCCATGCCAAAAAAGCACTCACTCGCTCGCTGGGACAGGCTGATGTCGTCTGATGCGGGGGCACGCTGGAACCATGGAGCACACAGGAACTTGACAGCCATGACACCAAAAATGAGCATGACCCAACACGGTCCGGTACGACATCTGACCCGATGGAGACGCCAAACGCTGCCTTTGCAAACACAGAAAAGCTCATTTTGACAAGAATGCCTTTGTTACTGCTTGCACTGCATCTCACGTGTCCTAAGACAGGCAGCCCTCGCTACTTCGCGCTTTCACTTTCCTGCCGTCACTCTCGTGGTTTTTCTAAGTCAGTGTGCTCATACTTTACTGCTGTTCGGCTGACCCCGGCCTATTATTAATGAAGAATATGGATGGATGGGTGGATGGGTGGGTGGATGGATGGTTGGATGGATGATGGATGGATGGGTGGATGGATGGATGGATGGATGGGTGGATGGATGATGGATGGATGGTTGGATGGATGATGGATGGATGGGTGGATGGATGGATGATGGATGGGTGGATGGATGGGTGAATGGATGATGGATGGGTGGATGGATGGGTGGATGGATGGATGGATGATGGATGGGTGAATGGATGATGGATGGGTGGATGGATGGATGATCGATGGGTGAATGGATAATGGATGATGGATGGATGGGTGGATGATGGATGGGTGGATGGATGGATGGATGGGTGGATGGATGGATGGATGGATGGATGATGGATGATGGATGGATGGATGGGTGGATGGATGATGGATGGATGGGTGGATGGATGGATGGGTGGATGGATGATGGATGGATGGGTGGATGATGGATGGATGGATGGATGATGGATGATGGATGATGGATGGATGGATGGATGGATGGATGGGTGGATGGATGATGGATGGATGGTTGGATGGATGATGGATGGATGGGTGGATGGATGGATGGGTGGATGATGGATGGATGGATGGATGATGGATGGATGGGTGGATGATGGATGGATGGATGGATGATGGATGGGTGGATGGATGGATGGATGGATGGGTGGATGATGGATGGATGGATGGGTGAATGGATGGATGGATGGATGATGGATGGATGGATGGATGATGGATGGATGGGTGGATGGATGATGGATGGATGGGTGGATGGATGATGGATGGATGGGTGGATGATGGATGGATGGGTGGATGGATGATGGATGGATGGATGGATGATGGATGGATGGATGGATGATGGATGGATGGATGATGGATGGATGGATGGATGGGTGGATGGATGATGGATGGATGGGTGGATGGATGATGGATGGATGGGTGGATGATGGATGGATGGGTGGATGGATGATGGATGGATGGATGGATGATGGATGGATGGATGGATGATGGATGGATGGATGATGGATGGATGGAATACATCATGCTGTTTTGTGGTTTAATACGGCCTTTTATTAGTTCAAAAATGTATGTTGAACTCATTGAATTCCAGCCATTTGTCAAAGGACAACCCTCTCAGGAGCGGCCATTTTAGACCATTTTGGCTGATCTTTCAAGGCACACAGATTATTGTGTTCTCTGGTGAAATAAACATGGAACCCACCAAAGTCTTTTATCAGAAAAAAAAGTTAGTTCCTACCTTTTTCCGTTCTTTAGTAATGAGCAGTAGAACATAACATACATTTGTGAAAAGCCTAACTTTTACTTTATCTAAACAACTACACACACAACAACACAAACAACACAAAAGGATTGTTCTACATCCACATATTTGTTTTACAAATATAACACCATCAACGATGTACAGTTTCCACATTTGGAACTCAGCTATGTGTGAGCATGTGTGTGCACGCGTGCACGTGCGTGTGTGTTTTCCCTACCTTTGCATGCTACGCTCCTCCACTCGCTCCCACTTCCACTTCTTTGCTGTTGAGTGTGTTTTTACATGCGAACGATCCCTGCCGAGCACTCATCAAATGCACTTCTGCCACCTTGTGGCCGTTTTTGTGGCTTAAAAAAGGGACATCCATCGGTGTGCAGTTGCGTCATCACCCCTTTTGCGTATCACGCAAAAAAAACGTGAAAGATGTATAAATACATCTTTGGGATCGAGCGTTCGGGTTTGAGTTAAGCAAATTGTACGTATTTTTGGCCTAAATGAAGCATTTTCAAGCATTTTCATGGCTAAATGAAGTAAAATACCGATGATAAGCAGCATTCTACACTGGCCACTAGGTGGCAGTAGTGTTACTGTAATGTTGGGTGAGACACACAAGCACCAGACTTGTTTGAATGATGTCACAGCAGGCACAATCATCCCCAACACGGGCTACTGTTGCGGCCGTAACCTCCACCGAGCATTTACAGCAACACAACGCGTAGGAGCAGACTGGTGACTACATTACGTCTAATTCTGTTATCATGTCTACCATAACGGGTAGTACCAGTGCCAAGGTTACTACACGGGTGTTATTTCATGACTAGAGAGCACTAGTAATGTTAAAAGCCGTAATTAGAAGGTCCTATCCTCTGACTACAAAAAAATTCCATTTATAAGTTTGTGGTGTGGAACCAATTAACCGTGATAAACGAGGGATTACTGTATTCAACGAAGCTTGTGTTGACTGGCATCAACAGTGTTTTTTTGCGTCGGTGAGCGTAATCGATGTTTGATTTGTAACTGAAGTCAACTGTTGGACTGTTTGGACGTCTTTCAGGCTCATGTGTTCATGTTGGAGACGCTCGTGGTGTGTCTCACTCACCGCGTGATGTCTGAAGCCACAGACTCACCCGTCCCAAGTTGCCAAAGCCTTGAGGAGCAGCAGGTTGATACCAGGAGGCTGTCGCTGATAGCTGGGATATTTGAAGCGCCACATTTGGGAATCAAGCCCCTTCAAGACAGAGAAGGATAGAACAGAATGTTTGAGAAACTCCCGCCTGTCGCACAGACACACACCGACCATCTGGCTGCGTTATTTTCACTCGCATTCGGCGGTTAACTTTTGCGATTGGCCAGACAGGAGACAGGAGCCGATGTACAGTACATCTCAAAGTCACCACAGCGTCATGGCGGGCAAACAAAAACCCAATGTTTGTGTTTGGGGAGCCGTCTGTTGCCCTTCGCTTGCACTTCTTCACTTGAACGCACTTCACGTGTGTTCTCATCTGTTTCTTTTCATTCCTTTTCCATCATGCTGTCCCTCCTCTACCCATCACCTCCTCCGCTTCCCAAGTGCTATTTATAGACGCACGGCTGTGTTGGCTCTTTCTTCAGCTGGTCTCCGGCCCCCACCCGTGTTTCCATCTTGACCTCGTTCATCCGGTCTTCCCCATCAATTCATTTATGTGGCGCCCCGCCTCAAACAAATAATCAGACATCTCAAGATGCTGTTTTTCAAACCAAATCTTGGGATTTTTTTCTGCTCTTTTTGGACACTTTTGGAGAAAGCTCGTATCGCTCTTCTCAACGAGCGACGTGTCCTGCTGTGGGCCCCTCCCCCATCAAAAAGCATCTAAAATCCAGTTTGTGACATAAAAAAAGTTCCTTTGTATTTTCAAACATATTGGGTTTGTGTTGTTTTTGGCTCACCTTTCGAGTCTCCCGTGAAGTCCGTAAGGCGCCTGCATCAAAAAACGGGTACTTTTTCGTAATCATGACAACATGGTGGTCCGGACTTGATGAGTTGGTCGACAGAGACGAGAGTCGACACAAGCGGGACTGATTTCAAGGAAAAGTGCACTTTTTTTGGAATGTTGCCCATCATCCGCAATCCTTATGTGGGACATGAACACACGTTTCCCCTTTTCTGTGCGTTCCAAGGATATAAAAACAGATAAAAAGAGGCAGCTGGTAATGGGACACACCTCTACGAAAATAAAAGCAAGCATAAAAATGGCTAACTGAAGTAAAATCCGAATATAAGGCCTTCAGAAGACGCATTCAACTGTGTTATGTGGACTTCTTTAGGGATGCATGTTATTTTTTGCCTTCTGTCTTAACATGGCTTGAAAAACAGCCATATCTGCCAGATTATTATCCACCCAATGTTTATCGTGCACCACTAGTGTTCTGCACTGGTCGCTAGGTGACGGTACACTGTGCATTGTTACGTTGATGAGGCAACAGCAACAACACAAAGTAAAAGAAAGCAACAACAAGGAACCCAATGCTAACGTGTGAGTCTATGTTATGTATTGTTCATGCCTTTTATGTCTGCTTTTCCTATTACGTCTACTTTATTGAGAAATACAAGTGTAAAAGTGACTATAGGGGTGTTATTTCATGTCCAGAGGGCTCTAATAAAAAACTTAAAAAACATAGGGGGCTTAAAAAACATATTTAGAAGGTCGTGAACAGCTTTTTGTTAAATAATCAAATATTTGATGTATAAGTAAAGCACACCGCCCGAACTTTGCTGTTGCGTCCCTGGAGCGGTGAAAAAAATCATCACTGGCTTAAGGAGTTTTGCGGAAATTCACTCATCACGGCCGGGCGTGGCACCAATTGACCGCGATAAATGAGGGATTGCTGTACACATGGGGGCATGCATTGACACCCGCGCACTTTGACTCTTGCTCGCCCAGTCACGCTTTCTTGCTCGTTCCATTTTCAATGAAGAATTGTAGGCTGAGCATGTGTTTGGATTTGGGCCTCGTGACACCAACTGGTTCTGTCCAGGCAGCCGTCATGCTTGGAAGAGAATTCCTCGTCACGTTTTACAAATGAAATCAATTGAAAGACCTTCAAATAGTCCATAAAGTCACAGCATCAGGACGTCTTCAGAATGCCTCTGAAGTCCTGAGGTTGGAGAGCAAACATGACAGTTTGTTTTCACCAAATCCACGCCTTTTTAGAGGATTGCTGTGGCGCTCCTGTGATGGTGCGTGTGGGCACAGATTTTCTATTTTTTTTGTACTAAAATAGTTGCTCGGTGCAGCTTTAGCTGCCCGTGTCCGCCGTAAGCAGTGGAAAGAATGATGAAAACGTGGCTCAAGAACAAGAACAGCTGCTGCGCTGACACCCGCTGACACCCAGCAGTAGATGCCGCCATGTTACCATGACAATCGGCTGTGAACCCTCTGTTTCTGACAGCTGCTCCCGTGGTGCTTGGGCTTGGCTGAGCCCCTGGTTCCCGTTGGCAGGACAGATAACTCCTTGTGGTCAGAGGTTATGACGTTGCTACCATGTTTTTGTTTTTTCATTAAAAGTGCATCTAGAGGCCTCGGTGCAGTACAGCAGATCCCCGCTCATCACCGTAGAGTCAGCCTCCCTTCTCTCTTCACTTTCCACTGTTCACTCACTACCAGTCCAGGCTTAAGCCCTAAATATGCCTCACACACTTTCAACACAGTTCAAGTATCAAGTATATTGCTACTCACCGCTAATGAATGATAACGTGAGGTGATACTGTAAGATGATACTACTACTCAAATTGTACTGAACCGGATGGAAAATAATAACATAAAACATACCGTTGAGTAATAGCGACCTTCATTTTGGTAACAAGCTTATTAGCGGATTAGTTGCCCATTTAGCTGCAGTTGAACCTTGGTTAGCATCATTCATCCGCTCCGGAAAGCGCGATTCTTACCCCCGGCATACTGGGAGGAGCGAAGGGGGGGACATTTTTGGAGTAATATGTCATTCCCCCGGAGCGGTCATTAAACAGAGACGTCACTGGCAAAAAGCAAAATGTTATCAACAAAATGTAGTGGAACCTGACAAATGCGGCCAAAATTGTGCCTCGGTTTGCATACATTTTGTGGCTAGCGTGCAATATGGCGTGCGTCTTGTCGTGCGTCCAACTGTGTTCTTAAAGCATCCTGGTTAGCATCCTATTAGCTTGCTAGTGGAAGTCAGCTCCGTCACCCGTCTATGACGTCGTCAGCGGTTGACTCTGTCGTTCTTTGCTAACTACCACGGTTACGCCACAAGTCGCAAAAATGTTAACACAAAAGACATTTTTATAGTTTTACACGCATAAAACACTTGTAAAAGCACATAAATGATGAATGAAAGGAGTTGATGAACATTTAAGGTTGCTTTAGCCTTCATTGAAGCCATGATTGTTGCCAAAGACGCGATGTGACAGCGAGATCAACACGGACGTACAGTATTGCTATGAGTCACATGTTGAATTATATTACATTTCTCACCTACTTTACCAAAATTCGAGCACTTGCAACTTTCTTTGGTTCCATTTTGGGTTATTTTGCAGCCGTGATGAAAAGAAAAGCAGAGACGACGCCGGAAGAATGGAAGAAATAACGCAAAGGTGGCGTCCGTGTTGATTTTGCTGCCACAGTCTTTGTAATTGGTAAAGTATAAAAACGTGTTTTCTGGATTAGTAACGCTAACCGAGGTTCCACTGGATGCGAATACCTGCGCTAAAACGTCTCTTGTGTTTGTTTGAGTGATTCATCCCTTTGATTTCCTTTTATTCGTGAGGGGGTTTGCTAAACGTCACCTGTACTCACAGGTTTCTCTCCTTTCCTCACAGAACGCTGCACCAGCAGTTCGAGAGCTACAAACAGGAGGTGCGGCGCATCGGGGCGGAGACGAGGCGTCAGCAGACCCAGCAGAAGGACGACGCGCCCACCTGTGGCATCTGCCGCAAGACCAAGTTTGCGGACGGCTGCGGTCACATGTGCTCCTACTGCCAAACCAAATTCTGTGCCCGTTGCGGAGGCCGAGTGTCCTTGCGATCCAACAATGTGAGAAACCAAACAGCCCTCCTCCCACTCTCATACCCCCACTCGCGCGCTCACCATTTCTGCTTTAGCTGCTCCACGGCTGTGAGTTGATCACCTGCTTCTTTGCTTCCTGGTCACACTTTGGGGAGACCAAAGTGTGTTGGAAGAATGTCTTTGGACCAGAATGACTGGAGATCCTTCATGCTTGTTTCTTTATGACGTGTAAGGACGCAGTGTTGTGGAGTGCTTCAGATGCGACACGACTCACTTGAATGTGTCGCACGCTCCCATCACGCAAGCATGTCAGACGGGGGCTGCGACACGCCGGCTCAACCCAAAAGCGTACTGATGGAGGGTGACGCTTCTGTTGCAGCACAAAACCAAACAGAGTAGAGTAATCCGACGCCCTTCGCGCTCCGAATCCGGCGGCTTCGCTCTATCACGCGTTTTCCCTAAAAAAATACAAATGAATCAATTATCACTGTTTTACGGTGGAAACGGCCTATTGGTGGAAACAAATCAGTATTTTGTGCTGAATGAAGCATTTTCACACATAAAAACGTGTAAATGAAGGGAAATACAAGGATAAGGCACTCAGGAGATGCATTCAAAGGCATGGTGATATGTAGTAATCTACACTGGTCGCCAGGCCAACCATGCTCCTGGAATGTTGGGTGGGACACACAAGCACCAGACTTGATCGCCAGAATAACAGGCTTTTATTGCGGGTTTGAATGACCTCGCGACAGGACAGTAATCCCTAACACGGGCAGCCAAGCTAAAACTCAACTCTGAACCTCCGATGTCACTTCCTGTCCGTCCCCCCCACTCAGGTCCCCTAGCACTGGAACACATTTACAGCAACACACATGAGCACAAGACTTATCTATGTCTGAAATGTCTTATTTTCTCTTATGATGTCTGCTATATTGGGTAACAGGAGTGCAAAGGTGACTGGAGGGGTGTTACTTCATGTCTAGGGGGCTCTAATCACGTTCAAAATATGCTCTACGCTCTACTTATGAAAATATTCCTTATTTATAAATAAGGAATCCTACTCACTCACCGTCCGGTGTGAAGACTCAACAATGGGCTGCCAATATTTATTGCATCTGGGGGGAACCTGGTGACATACCAGCCATCCTGCAGAGGTGGCGCCAGAGAGCTACAATTGGGGGGGCTCATTCATGCCATTATGATAATAACACAATCAACATATGGGAGAAACCCCCCCTGCTTCTGATCAATTGATGCTTGTTGCTGTGGTTCAGGCCAAAACAAATCAATCATTTGGCTTCCATCCAGTGCGCTAGCAAGCTAGCTCGCTATCTAGCTAGCTAGCTATTTACCAGCAAATGTGCAAGGTTGATTTCCAGGCTGAATCCATCCAGACAGCAAACACATTAGTGCTATTTTTACACACAGTCTTTTTCCATTCAAGTCTTTGCTAATCTTTCTCCAACCCGAGAGAGAGGACTACTGGGGGGTGTCCCCCCACCCAAGCCCTGCTGTTGCCCAATCTGCTCAGGAACCAACCAAGCTGGCCTCCGCTCACACTGGGCCCAAATGTGGGCTGAAGTGAAGATGAGGTGATAAATATCGTGGGCTCGGGTGGCGTCTTGGGCAGCAGGCTGTTGATGCCAACCAGTGGCTGCGACTGTGAAGGTGATGAACTAAACAAGCGCTCCACAGCTATATAATAATAGACACATTTCAGGCGAACTGCTAATCGTAAAAATGCAGTCACATCTTGCTGAAGTGCACATTGAGTCGCATTTCATCAAAACACAAGACAAGCTTTTATACCACAGTTGGCATCACAAACGCCCTCTCCCTCCACTTGACCCACCTTGCCCCCGGTGCTGCCCACACCGTTTATGAGTGTGGGCGAATTGGCATCCACGTTTCCGTCAGACTACCCAGGGCAGCTGTGACTACAGATGTAGATTACCACCTAGGAATAACGGCCTTACGTCATAGTAAGAACATATGCACGTCCACCTAAATGAAGCATTGCCAAGCATAAAAATGGCTACTGAACCAAAGTACAAACACAAGGAATGAAGAAGCCGCATTGAAATTGTGACCTCAGGATTCTACGTTGGTCACCAGGTGTCAGGAATTGTTTGGTGAGACGAGCGCCAGACTCGATGTCGTCCGGAAGGCATTTATTGCAACACACACAAGCACACGTCCTGCTTGGGTCTTAAATGGCTTATTTTCTCTGATATCTACTACATCGCTGTAAAGGTGCCAGCTACGGGCGTTATTTCACGTCTAATCACGTTAAGACCCTATTTAGTAGATTGTAACAGCAACTAAAAGAGTATTCCGTTTATAAATAAGGACTCCTACTTATATATTCAGATATTCACTTATCATGGTCGGGTGTGGAACCGACACCCTGGACACATTCCAGGACACAGACCATGACACTCACATTCACATTTAGGTCTAAAGAATCCAAGTCTCCAGATGATGCAAACGCCACACAAAGATGTTCCAACAGTGGATCTCCAAACGGTAGCAGCCGGGCCATCTTGTGGCAGGGAGGGGCATTGCAGAAAGACTGGCAGTGTGTGCCAAGCAGAAAGTCTCTTACCTCCTGAAGTAGAAACTATCCTCCTAAAAAGGAAAGGCCATCAATTCCACTTTTCGGGCGTTCACACGTGATAAAGGAAGATGAGTGTTTTCCAAGCTGGTATCGTTGTACACGTTGCAATGATATCAAACCAAGGTCAGGACAGCCATGCATGTTGCTGCAGCCATTCATGTCTTCATGTCCGTGGTCGTGAAATGTATCGTCCACTCGCCTCTGATGTCACGATGTAATTAACAAATGTTTGCAACACCTTTTCTCCCCATTTTCTTCCTCACTTCCCTGCTTTCTTCTCTCCACCTTTTCCACAAATTCACCCTTTTCCTTTCATGTTTACTTTACTCGCCCTTTCCTTTCTTGTTGCACTTCCTCCATCACTTCTCCTAATTCTCACTGCAACCCGGACTGCATGCCGCGAAGGAGGACAAAGTGGTTAGCATCTTTTTTGTGTACTCTGTGTGATGTGACTGTGATGTTGGCGCCTCCAAGTTCAACCGCCGAGTGCATTTAATCTCGTCACGGTGCTCTGACGTCGTTTTGAGCTTTACTCGTCAAAGTGGAATCCTAGTTTTTCTGCATAATAGACGCAGGCCAGCGGAGTGTAGGAGAGTCCTTGTGTGTTGAAAGTACAATCCTACTCCAGTGACCGTCTGTACAGTTTGTATTGTTGTTGTCAGGACCCACAACCCAGAGGCTGAACCCATGACTAATACTGCGTTCATTGTCTGTCTCCTCCCCCTTCCAAGTGTATCATAGTGAAGGACGGGGTACGGTTTCCTGGGTGATGGGTTTGCTGCATGGGTCACTACAGTTGTCCCTCTCCTCTACTTTTGGATCTGTATTCATTCACAGACAGGGGGATACAAAGCCAGTCCACCAGCGTCGTGGCACAGCGCTTCTCAACTGGTTTGGCTGCAGGACCTCCCACCACACCTTCACCACAAGCGACGTTTGAGTTTCTCATTTGAATTTTACGCAGCACACAAAGTCGTTTCCCTGCGGCATTCAACATAAACAGATACGCTAGCCCCATGCTAATTTACGTGTAAAAACCCACATGCGCACTAGCGGTTAGCATTAGCGATCTGACCTCCATGCATGGCGATGACGATTAACTAGATAACGAGGGCTATACTCACTCTGCAGGTCAATTCCCATTTTTTTGCTCATATGTGCTTTTTGCCAATTTTTAGTCCAAAAGTACAACAGTTTGTACTATTTGTGACACAAACTTACTTTCATTTGATGCCAAACAATGAATTTTTCAACAATGTATTTTTTAGTTCAAAATAACAAAGTTAACAAAATAAAATGCTGAAAATATTTTTAGAATACAAATGTGTCCTGTCAAGAGTATGAACGTAGAGTCCAGCGTTGTGATATCACAGGTGCGTCCAACTTGCAGCATCATTAAATCTACTATTTCATGTGACTGCCAGCATTTAAATGTAGTTTATTTACAAAGCACGTCTCCGCTCAGTGTGCTCATTTGTCATTTGAATAGAACACTTATAAAAATATCAGATGATGAACTGTTCAACATCAGCTGGTGAGCTCCCGCTAGCATATGAGCTAGCTGTTGGGGTGTGATAGCGTCACTGCCTAAAGCTGATCACGCCAGTCAGACACATGTGGAGTGTTTTCAAAGCAAGCCAGAAGTATTACAATGAGAACAAGAGAGCAACTTTGTTAAGTGCCACTTTAAAAAGCAAGTTAGCATGGGTGCGATGTGCCACTCCGAGCTCGCCCGTGACCTGGCCAGCTTCCGCCAGAGAGGCAGTGCAAACGGCACAAAGTGGAAAGACATTGAAACATGAGCGATCACACACGCTGGCATAGATGGGCTTCGCATGTGACCAGCTGTCGTCAACTGACGACACCTTTTACGGACTATTTGCACAGTGAGCGGCAGCACAAGACGCGAGTGCCGCGACGTGAGCAAGTGCCAGGCGATTCCGGAGAAAAGTGGGATTCCTTATTTAGAAATGGAATAGTTTTGTAGTTAGTAGAGATGCCTCGATAATGCTGCCGATTACGATACTGATGATCCGTGAGTAAGATTGGGTGATTTCGATACCGATCACATGGATGACCTCTCCATTTTTCAAAGTATTTATGATTGAGTGCAAACATGAGTGCGCCCTGTTTTGCGGTGCCCGCACCGGGGCTCGAACACAGGACCTTCGTAATGGGAGGCGAGGGTGCTGACCACACGGCTAAAAGCCCGGACTGTCGACTGCGTGTTCAGCGCAGCTCTTGAGGCAGAAGGAGTGAGGTTTACCGCCGTACACTCGCACAGCCTCACAGGCTGGCATCCGTTCCACATGTAGGGTTTGCCGGCGTTTGTGATCATCTTTGAAAGGCATTGATCGACATATGCTAGCATGTTTTTTACGGAAATCGGCCCAGAGTGATCGGTTGGGCCATCCCTGGCAGTTGCAGCATAGAAAATCTGTTTACAACCTTCTAAACGCGTTTTTTAACATTATTAGAGACCTGTATACGTGAAATAACACCCCTACGGTCACCTTTACACTCCTATTACCCAATATAGGAAACATAATAAGAGAAAATAAGACATAAATAAGACTCATGCTTGTGTGTGTTGCTGTAAATGTGTTCCGGTGCTAGGGGAGGTGAGTGGGGGGTGGACAGGAAGTGACATCAGGGGTCCAGAGTTGAGTTTTGGCTTGGCGTGGGTTACGGCCACAACAGCATCCCATGTTAGGGATTATTGTGCCTGCTGTGAGGCCATGCAAGCCTGCAATAAAAGCCTATTATTGCGGCTATCGAAGCTGGTGCTTGTGTGTCTCACTGAACATTTCAGTGACATTACTGACACCTAGTGATGAGTGTAGAGTACTACATATCATTACAGCGTCTTCTCATTGCCTTGTATTTGTATTTTACTTCATTTAGTCATTTTTATGCTTGAAAATGCTTCATTTCGGGAAACAATGTGCACAAATTTTTGGAATATGCATATTTTTGGACTAATAATATTATTAAACAGCGATTCTTTGGAAATGAATATATTTTGAAAAAACGTGAAAGCGCGGGGTGGCGAGGTATGACTTTATATAGCAAGCAGGGACCCCCCCTCAACCCCTCAACCAGAGAGATATTGGACACCAGTAGACGACTTGCAAACGTTGCTGGTCTTTTTCTATGACAGAATAGCCCACACGGTGTTGTCGCCCCCTACAGGGGTATTAGTAGACGGCATAACAGATCCCATTCAGAATAAAAGCTGAGGTCGACCCACGACCCGGTTGAGAATCACCGTCCCAGAACATGATGGACAAGATAGCTGGCTGGTGATCCCGAGAATGAATGCAGACCCTGAAAGTCAACAAGACTGAGTGACATGACCAAAGACAAGGATCTCTTTGGGGAAACGACTTCTTCTGACCAATCTTGACCCTTCTTCCGAATGCTATGGGCATGGCTGTGCCAGGGTGGGGCTGTGGAGGTTGGCATAATGTTGGGATGGGTGATTGGCATTTTAGCTGGCCTCCAAATTGCAGTAAAGCTAAAGACTGTCTAGAAATATGTAGTGCACATCCATGCCTGTGCATGCGTGCCCTGCTGTGCTGAGGCCTTGCGCTGCAAAGACAAGCTTGTATGAATACGACACTTGCTGCTGCTGGTACGTACCGTGAGAATAAGCAGGCATCGGTTCACAACAGTGACATCTTGTGGTCCCAAAAGTCAGAGTAACAGCTTTCCCTCCGACGCACACACACACACATTCTACAGGGCGTTTCAAATGACCACCTCAGTTTAACTGGTCCTTAGGTCATGTTGGCATCCTTCCTGACCTGCTCTCTTCTTGTCTTGGAATACGAGTCACTCCACTGTTTAATGTAAAGTATCAGAAAAAATGAAAACAACACTGGAATATAGACAACAGTAGTATTTGTAGCAATGCATCACATCGGGAGTATCATATGCATCATATAACATACTGTACGTACTGTATCATCATAGCTGTATAGTAATGCTATCATCGTGTAGTAATGCTATCATTGTGTGCTATCATCGTATAGTAATGCTATCATCGTGTAGTAATGCTATTATCGTGTAGTAATGCTATCATCGTATAGTTATGCTATCATCGTATAGTAATGGTATCGTATAATATTGCTATCATCATGTAGTAATGCTTTCATCGTATAGTAATGCTATCATCGTGTAGTAATGCTATCATCGTGTAGTAATGCTATCATCGTATAGTAATGCTATCATCATGTAGTAATGGTATCATCATATAGTAATGCTATCATCGTGTAGTAATGGTATCATCGTGTAGTAATGCTATCATCGTATAGTAATGCTATCATCGTGTAGTAATGGTATCATCATATAGTAATGCTATCATCGTGTAGTAATGGTATCATCATATAGTAATGCTATCATTGTGTAGTAATGCCATCATCGTGTAGTAATGCTATCATCGTGTAGTAATACTATCATCATATAGTAATGCTACCATCGTGTAGTAATGCTATCATCATGTAGTAATGCTATCATCATGTAGTAATACTATCATCATATAGTAATGCTACCATCGTGTAGTAATGCTATCATCGTATAGTAATGCTATCATCATGTAGTAATGGTATCATCATATAGTAATGCTATCATCGTGTAGTAATGGTATCATCGTGTAGTAATGCTATCATCGTATAGTAATGCTATCATCGTGTAGTAATGGTATCATCATATAGTAATGCTATCATTGTGTAGTAATGCTATCATCGTGTAGTAATGGTATCATCGTATAGTAATGCTATCATTGTGTAGTAATGCCATCATCGTGTAGTAATGCTATCATCGTGTAGTAATACTATCATCATATAGTAATGCTACCATCGTGTAGTAATGCTATCATCATGTAGTAATGGTATCATCATATAGTAATGCTATCATCGTGTAGTAATGGTATCATCGTGTAGTAGTGCTATCATCGTATGGTAATGCTATCATCGTGTAGTAATGGTATCATCACATAGTAATGCTATCATTGTGTAGTAATGCTATCATCGTGTAGTAATGGTATCATTGTATAGTAATGCTATCATCGTGTAGTAATGCTATCATCATGTAGTAATGATATCATCATATAGTAATGCTATCATCATGTAGTAATGGTATCATCGTGTAGTAATGCTATCAGCGTGTAGTAATGGTATCATCGTATAGTAATGCTATCATTGTGTAGTAATGCTATCATCGTGTAGTAATGCTATCATCTTGTAGTAATGCTATCATCGTATAGTAATGCTATCATCGTGTAGTAATGCTATCATCGTATAGTAATGCTATCATCGTATAGTAATGGTATCATCGTATAGTAATGCTATCATCGTGTATTAATGCTATCATCGTGTAGTAATACTATCGTCATATAGTAATGCTACCATCGTGTAGTAATGCTATCATCATGTAGTAATGGTATCATCATATAGTAATGCTATCATCGTGTAATAATGGTATCATTGTGTAGTAATGCTATCATTGTATAGTAATGATATCATCGTGTAGTAATGGTATCATCATATAGTAATGCTATCATCGTGTAGTAATGGTATCATCGTGTAGTAATGCTATCATCGTATAGTAATGCTATCATCGTGTAGTAATGCTATCATTGTATAGTAATGCTATCATTGTATAGTAATGCTATCATCGTGTAGTAATGCTATCATCGTATAGTAATGCTATCATTGTGTAGTAATGCTATCATCGTATAGTAATGCTATCATCCTGTAGTAATGCTATCATCGTATAGTAATGCTATCATTGTATAGTAATGGTATCATCGTATAGTAATGCTATCATTGTATAGTAATGCTATCATCGTGTAGTAATGCTATCATCATGTAGTAACGCTATCATCGTATAGTAATGCTATCATCGTTTAGTAATGCTATCATCGTGTACTAATGCTATCATTGTGTAGTAATGCTATCATCGTGTAGTAATGCTACCATTGTGTAGTAATGCTATCATCATGTAGTAATGGTATCATCGTGTAGTAATGCTATCATCGTATAGTAATGCTATCATCGTGTAGTAATGGTATCATCATATAGTAATGCTATCATCGTGTAGTAATGGTATCATCATATAGTAATGCTATCATCGTGTAGTAATGGTATCATCGTGTAGTAATGCTATCATCGTATAGTAATGCTATCATCGTGTAGTAATGCTATTATCATGTAGTAATGCTATCATCGTGTAGTAATGCTATCATCATATAGTAATGCTATTATCGTGTAGTAATGCTATCATCGTGTAGTAATGCTATTATCATGTAGTAATGCTATCATCGTGTAGTAATGCTATTATCGTGAAGTAATGCTATTATCATATAGTAATGCTATCATCATATAATAATGCTATCATCGTGTAGTAATGCTATCATTGTGTAGTAATGCTATCATCGTATAGTAATGCTATCATCGTGTAGTAATGTTATCATCGTGTAGTAATGCTATCATCATATAGTAATGCTATCATCGTGTAGTAATGTTATCATCGTGTAGTAATGCTATTATCGTGAAGTAATGCTATTATCATATAGTAATGCTATCATCATATAGTAATGCTATCATCGTGTAGTAATGCTATCATCATATAGTAATGCTATCATCGTGTAGTAATGCTATCATCATATAGTAATGTTATCATCATATAGTAATGCTATCATCGTGTAGTAATGCTATCATCATATAGTAATGCTATCATCGTGTAGTAATGCTATCATCATATAGTAATGTTATCATCATATAGTAATGCTATCATCGTGTAGTAATGCTATCATCATATAGTAATGCTATCATCGTGTAGTAATGCTATCATCATATAGTAATGCTATCATCGTGTAGTAATGCTATCATCATATAGTAATGCTATCATCGTGTAGTAATGCTATCATCATGTAGTAACGCTATCATCGTATAGTAATGCTATCATCGTGTAGTAATGCTATTATCGTGAAGTAATGCTATTATCATATAGTAATGCTATCATCATATAGTAATGCTATCATCGTGTAGTAATGCTATCATCATATAGTAATGCTATCATCGTGTAGTAATGCTATCATCATATAGTAATGTTATCATCATATAGTAATGCTATCATCGTGTAGTAATGCTATCATCATATAGTAATGCTATCATCGTGTAGTAATGCTATCATCATATAGTAATGCTATCATCATATAGTAATGCTATCATCGTGTAGTAATGCTATCATCATATAGTAATGCTATCATCATATTTTGTGGGTTTCCTCGTTGTATTTTTCTGATCTATCAGTGGTGTGAAAAAGTGTTTGCCCCCTTCCTGATTTCTTTTTTTTTGCATGTTTGTCACACTTGAATGTTTCAGATCGTCAAACACATTTAAATATCAGTCACTGACAACACAACTCAACACAAAATACAGTTTTTATTATTAAGACTTGTTATTTATTATTGACTAATACTTAAATTAGAAACATTGAAGTGTGACAAATCAGGAAGGGAGCAAACACTTTATCACACCAGTGTGTCTACCAAAGATACTCACTAATTATATCAACACTTCCAAAATCTGTGTGTGTGTGTGTGTGTGTGCATGTGTGTGTGTGTGCGTGTGTGTGTGTGTGCGTGTACGTTAGGAACCAGAGCCTGTTCTCCACAGGGAGGCAGTGCTCCTCTAAAAAGAAGACAGACTGTCAGCGGTTTGTTGACTTTCTGGAAGCCATGTGGCGCTGATATCAACATCAACAAACAGTGACTGTTAACGAGCTACGGCAGCATTAACAGCAGGTGGCTCGTCAGAAAAAGCTTTCAAAAATACATTGCTCCTAATCATGGTGCAGAAATTTATTTGGAAAAAAGGTAAAAACAACATGCCCCCCTCTAAATTGCCAGTGAATGGAAAAATGTGTTCCACAGATAAAAAAAGTTGCACCTTTTGAAAGGAATCAACCAAGGGACGGTTCCGAGGCGTTTCCACTACTCAGCATGCAGCGGAAGGAACTTGCAAACATTCCCAAGACTGTGAACAACAAATGCATCAATACATTTTGCGATACCGCTTGTCCTCAGGTGGGGTCACATGTGAGCTGGAGCCTAGCCCAGCTGGTTTTGGACAAGAGGTGGGGTAAACCCTGGACTGGTCGGCAGTCAGTCCCAGGGCACACACTGTATGTAGCGGGGTGGGCAGCCTTTACTATCAAAAGAGACATTTTGCCCCCTCACACACTGAAGAAAAACTGGCCAGAGCTGCAAAACATAACAGCTTCTCCACTTTTAAAAGTTTGAATGTGTCTTGACTTGAGCTGTTCCAACAGAATAAGCAAACTGTGCAGTGTGCATGTGTCACGGATGCCAACTCATACGTGTTTGCCCTTGAAGCGCACTAACGAGTCCTGTCCCTTTAGGAAGGTGCTTCTTAGTCCTCGTTATGTGGACAAATGAGCAGCTGCTTAATTATGTCAAGGGAGTTGGGAGCACAGTCAGCAAGCAAAGAATTAGTAAAAGACTTTCCTGTAATGGTTTGAGATCAGGCAGGGCCCAAGGTGCCCCCGCTCAGGAAGACACGTGCAGACCCGTCTGAATGTTTGACATGAAGAACCTGAATGACTCCCACAGGGCTGTGATGTGATGCGCTCACATGTCACCAAAATTCCGATTTCTGGCATCAAATGTTTGGAGGCAGAGAAACGGTGACTATGAGTCCAACGACAGCATCCCTGCTGGTGGAAACATTCCGCTTTGGGGTTGGTTCTCTCTGCTAATGGTCCCTCCTGAGATGTGTGCAACCCTGGTGACACCGACAAGAAGCGTGTGACCTCTGACCTCTGTGCTGGCCAACAAGGGTTTCTCCACAAGCACAGAAGCCACATTTTGCTTTGGGATTAAATACTTATTTCCCTCAATCAAATCCAAATGAATTTATAACCTTACAGTCTTTCTCGGTTCCAATAAACATGCCATAAAAGTTCTGAACTGCTCATCAATCAGCAGGGGATCAACTACTTACTTGTCCGACCGTATGTGCAGTTTGGAATCTCCAACTGGCCTAGCATGCGTAGTTTTGGAAAACGGCACACAGACGTCACAGTTACTGCATTATCCTGCAAGCTAGCATGCATTCATGAGCTATTCTGTCATTCTTCTTCCTTCTCCATGTGCAACACGTCATTGCCTGCATGAACCTTCACTTAACTAATTCCTTTTGATGACTGAACTCGAACAACTGCAGAGTAGTGAAGAGCAAGAGTCTGGAATTACTGAACTTTGTGGATTACGGACTCCTTAAACATCAAAAGCCAATAATCGATTGAGCTTTGACAAATTGTAAGACCCGTCTGACGTAACATCTTCCACTGCGTTTTAGGTTTTGAGGATCAGTATAGCTCTTGATGAGGGGCAGTGATAAGAGACCAAAGAAACTCCAGTGCTGAGACATGAAACAACCTTTTCACGATGGGTCACTCAACCCCTGAGACTCCCCAACATTTTTCTTGCTTAAGGAAACGCTGATGTTCACAGAAATCCCACCGAGATGAATTCAGCTTCACAACGGAGCCATTCTCTGCAAAGCCGTGCCAGCAGCACATGCCTTCAGTACTTGGAGGAGCCCAGTGGGGCTGAGATGAAGCAGCAGGAGTGGCAGGTGTGTAGTGACTTCACATTTTACCGCTGCCGAGGGATTCAGTTGAGATGGAAGGCGTGGCAAGATGAAACTTAAAGCTCCCACATTCCAAAAACAGCGGACTGGAGACTCTAAATGTCCACGACCCAGCTCAGACTAGAGCCGCCCTCTCTCGTCTCTGGCGTAATGCCCACGAGGCCTTTTTTTTTCTGATCAAGAAATCTTGTTGTTTGAATCTCACGAGACCTTGTGACACCCCAGGGAGAATACAATGACCTGAAAGAATGAGAATTTTCCCAGGCCTGACTAGAAGTGTGACTGTTTTGGTCTATGCCCTGTGATTGGCTGGCGACCAGTCCAGGGTGTAGTCCTCCTCTTGCCTGAAATTGGGGTAGACTCCAGCTCACCCGTGACTCTAATGAGGCCAAGTGGCGTAGAAAACGGAAGGATGAACGTGTCGGGTTCGTAACAGCGGGAAATTGCACGGCCAGCGGTTTAAAAAAACAAGACACGTTTGCTACCTGCTTCTTCCAAAAAGTGAAAATAGCACACAGAAATATTTGTTTCCATAATGTACGTATTCTTTGGAATGAATGGCTGGTGATGCTAGAGTGGGCCTCTGGACCAAAGCATCACATTAGCCAGTTTGGCATGGGGTCTGACATCATGCTCTGAATGGTCCACGATGAAGCAGAACTAAAAACACACACACACACACACACACTCCCTCTATATAGGCTGCAGGCTGTGTATCTTAGCTCCATGAACACATGTACACTCACATTAAGTGCACACGTAATTACAGTAATTCCGCAGCGTCAGTAAGGGATCAATCCACCAGCAGATAAACTACAGCATCTTATGCCAACACGCATGTTCCATCCCCATGTTGAGTGTAGGAACGATAAGCGCATTGAAACATACCTTTACAAAGCAAGACCTGTTTTTTTGTGTCTCTCTCTTTTGCTTCTCACAAACAAAAACATCATTCTGTCAGTTTTGCGAGTAAAGCTGGATGGCATGTCTTCGCATCTGTTCCGTCACTACATGTACGATAGTAGAGCATAGAACTACAGTACAGTAGAGCCCCACGTTTTGCGGGAGTTACATTCCACGCCATCCGGCGATTGATGAAAACCCCCGAGTAAACACGAACGCAAGCACTAACCCGCCCCCCTCCAGAACTAAACATGTAGAAATGGAGAGAGCTGGCGAAGAAACTCATTTCTTCCTGAGCACGAGCATTTACAGCAGCAGTGCATGCTCGTGTGTCTGTGTGCGTGTGGCTGAGTATGAGTACGTTTACACTCTGTTGTGTTTTATTGTTTGTTCATTTAAGCCAGCGTTTTTGGATGCCCGCTGATGTCGTGTAAGTTTTGAATAGGGACGAGGGCCACGTCTCGGAGACCCCCAGCTTGTCTTAACAGTCATGAGACATTCATTCCATGCAACACACATCTGGCCTTGAAAATAAGACGGCTGCACCACATCCTGTCTAATTGTGCAAACAAAATAAGGGTGTCATAAAAAATAGCTTGCATTGGCATTGCATCAGTGACTATGTCTTCCTTAACCTTGTCGAGGACTTTGTAGAAATGTGTGCAGAGGCTGACATCCCGTTAGAAAAGTTAGCCAAGCTACATTTGTTTCTGACATACACGGTCAAATTGACCATTGGTTTATTACGTCAATAAATGGAAAGATTTTTGCATTTTAAAAAAAGGACATTCTATTCACGAACCCCCAAAGCACACGCTCTATGCTAAAAATTCAAAAAAATGGAAGTGGATACTACGTACTTTGAAAAAAAAATACATCAGAATTTGGGAGAAAATCCAATCTGAATCCGCCGATTTGTGGCGCCGTGAATGTGCTGGGATCCGCTGTACTGCGTTCGGTTGGCGTCACAGAACATCCAACGTCAAAGTTCAGTAGCGAATCATACAGTTTCAAGAAATACCAAGTTATTGTGTCTTGTAAAAGATAAACATTTCAAATAAGACACAATAATTGAATATCATCAAAAATGTGAGCAGGTGTGATGGCTGGATCACCAAGTAACTGGGTCAACCTACCCGTTTCCGAATGTCTCATGTGACAGCTTTGGTTTATTTTCTGCAGGGATTATACTTGAGTTATTTTATACATTATTTTATACACAAAGACAGAAAGAGAACATTGGAGCCTTAATCTCCAACCTGTATAGTTGTGCCTGAGAGGAAGAATGGCGGAATAAGGGGATGTACGTTCGAAGTGAAGCAGGAAGCTTGTATTGTCATCTGATGATGAGTTGGAAAATAGCGAGCAGCCCAAAGGATTACTGGCCGCTGATAATCTGCAACCTCTCATGTGACGTAAGGAGGTGGAGAGAGACATAGAGAGGGACTGCGGTGTGGGTCGTGAATTATTTTAGATTAGTCTGGACATGCGCCAAGTGGGATTCGGAGTCAATGTTGGATGCTAACTGCTAAACTGACCACTTAGAAGCCCGTCCCACTGTCTGTGGAGGAACTTTACACGGCTGCCCTGTTTTTAACGTATGGTCCCGCTGTGGAATGCTTCGCTGGTGCAGTGGATTATTTTCCTGAGAAATAAATGTTGGGATTCTAAATACCGTGCTGTGGAAGTGAGGAGATATCCTGTAACGATGCTTCCATGTGAGTATTTGGCGGCTTCTTGGGGTCTGATTGAGAGGCTAATGTGATAATCAGTCATCACGCGTGGTGGTGTTTGATACTAAATCACAGAAAATAACACATGGATCATTAAATAATCTATTCTCTGAATAGCTCGCCAGTATCGGCATAATCCTAATGACGTGACATGAGCAATATTTGAAATGACCACAGTAGAAGGATGTGCACGAACAGCATTTCAACTTTGCTGTGTTCATTTTTGTTTTTCAAAAGGAACATGCCAATGCCAAACACGTCTGTCCTTTCAACTCTTGCAGGTAATGTGGGTTTGCAACCTGTGCCGTAAGCAGCAAGAGATTCTCACTAAATCAGGAGAATGGTTTTCAGAGTCAGGGGCGCGGCCTGGGAGCCTGGGCTCCACCTTGAACGACCCAGCCACGGGGGGTGAGGCCCAACGGGATAGGAAGCTTCTCCGCTCCAAGTCTCAAGCCCCGTCGTCCACAACGAACAGCAACACCGTGCTGCCGCACAGGACGCAGACGCAGGCGCCGGCTGGTGGAACTGCTGCCATCCAGGGTCCCGACACAATGCCTGGCACCCGCTCCCAAAGTGAACCACCTAGAGAAAAGTAAGATGTCTTCTCACTGGAATATAATTACTGTACATTCACTCCTGATCAAAATGTTAAGACCAGTTGAAAAAGTGCATGATTTTACATTTGCAATGTTGGATCTACGTAGCAGAGTTTCAAAGTAGAGCTTCAAAATACAAAAAGAAGAAATGGGAGCGAGACAAAAAAACAGTAAATTAGTCAAACAAACTGTTTCTCAACTGATCAAAAGTTTAAGACCACAGTCTTTAAAAGCCAAAATCTTGGCAAAAATGTGCATTCAGTGCCATTTTCTGTTGGCTTTCACACTGTTATGATCTCTTGATGGCAAAGGCAAAAAATGCTTGTCTTTGAAAGCAGTCAGATTGTTGAGCTGCGTAAGCAAGGCCTCTCGCAGCGCACCACTGCTACTGAGGTTGGACGCAGTAAGACAGTCATTTTACATTTTTTAAAAGATCCTTAGCAATATGGAACAAAAAAGTCAAGTGGTAGACCCAAAAAAATTTCAATGGCCCTGAGCCGAAGGATCCAACCGTCTGTCCATCAAGACACGGGGCGATCCTTGGCCCAAATGAAGGTTGTGCAGTCAATCTGCGAGAAGGGGTTTAAACAAAAAAAGGGCTTGTCTCCTTCAACGCCACACAATTGCCCGTTTGGAATTTGCACGAGAGCATCAAATATGGGACATTGAAAGGTGGAAGAAAGTTTTATTGTCTGTTGTAACCTTGATAGTCCTGATGGCTTCCAGCGTTAGTGGCATGACAAGGAGATCCCGCCTGAGATGTTGATGCACAGCAAGCACAAGGGGCACCATCATGATCTGCTTTTTCCATCAGTGGAACAATGGAGCTTCAGGTTGTGCAGGGGCGTCAAACGGATGGTAGCTGACAGAAGGCCCACGTCTGTGTGGTAATGACTGACCTTCTCAACAGGACGACGCTGCAGTTTACACTGCCCGCCTGACAAAGGACAGGAATAACCTCACTCTTTTGTTCCCCTGATCTAAATCGAATTGAGAACATCTGGGTATGGATGGCATGGGAAGTTCACAAAAATGGACATCAGTTCTGTGGATGTCCTCCATGACACCATCTTCACCACCCGTAGCAACATTTTCATTAGCCTCCTGGAAACACTGGCGTCAAGCATGTCCAAACCAAAATTTGAGGTGATTAACAAGAATGGCGCAGCTATTTATTGCTGAGTCCGTCTTTGAACATTTTATTCCTGTTTTCATGGGGTTTCAGTTTTTTTTAGCTATGGTCTTAAACTTTTGATCATTTGCTTACAAATTTTTTGTCTCACTCCCATTTCTTCTTTTTGCATTGTGAATCTCTACTTAGAACCTCTTGAGGTTCCAACGGTGCACAATGTAAATGCTTGCAATTTTTCCACTGGTATATACATACTGTAATAAACATGCTGTTTAAGCTGCACCCACTAAGTTTATAGCGAAAAACAGATGTGTTCATATATAAGCCGCATCGGCCTATAAGCTGCACATGTCCAGGTCATAAAATGTCATAGTGTGTCCCGCACGAGTCCGTGAAAACCAGGTAGCTCTTTATTTGACAGGAGCCAATCATGAGCTATGAAAAAACTCACAAAAAGCTTGTCAGCCCGTTGGAAATCGCAGGAGGTCATTGCTCAGCATAACAGTCTGACGCACGATGTCGTCTTACAAAGAACGCTAAACTCATCACACAGTAACTTAACACTCAAAAGGTAGATAAGAAATGTACAATACAAGTACCAATATGAGTTAAAAAATAGCCACAGGAGCCTCCAGTCCACGGGGCCTCTGGCTCCCTCTGGTGGACAGAGGCAGCTTAATGAATCAGAGTTGAAATGCTTTGAATGAAATGATTTGCTGGGATGAAATGCATTTTGGGAAGAAGTTAAAGTAGTTGTTTTTGATTTTAAACTCTGCTGCTTTCATCTTATGCACTCATATCTGTTCCCTTACGGAGCTGAAGTATTCAATAAGAGGTGCACCAACAGGAGGCACGGTTTTACTGTGTACAGTGCCATCCCCAGTATTCACATACATATCGTAGTGGTTACACGTACACAAAAACAGTCTCAAAGAGGCAAAATTTGTTGACATCATTTGATCATCATCGGGGCATTGAGTGGATCGCAGCTGAACTGTTCAGATTGCCTCTCATCCAAGCAGGCGTCATCACTTCATGCTCAATGACTAGGTGGGACAAACACTAGTCTAACTAGGTAGGACAGCTCTAGTCAGAGGAGCAGGCACAAGATCCAAAGTGTTTATCCTCAACAGGTAGGCGCATGTCCAGACAAGACTGGTTTCGCTTTCGTGTGGTGTCAAATGACAGTCGTTAAGATACAGTGGAGCGGCGCCTCTGCCAGCCAACGACAGTCGTCTGGGTGGTATCACTCGTTAGTAAGGGTGCACCAATTACAATTTTCTGGTCATCACCAATCTTTAAAAAGCCTGAACTGCTGATTTTTATTTTGTCTGCTGCTGATTTTTAAAAAGTAATTGACAGCATACATCTTCAATGTTCCGATCTTATTTGGTTGAAAAACATTGAACGACACCTGTGAAACAACACAATCTTGTTGTTTTCACTGCATGAGGTAGTTCTCTCACATATACATTTCTGTTCAAACTACTAACAGGTTACAATGCAGACCTGATTTGAGCGTCTTACCAAAAATAAAATGCGCAGCGACCGAAAATGGCTGCCCGTGCCATGAACCCCATAACTTTCCGTGTAGTAGCTTTGCTCTTTTCACTGCTCATAAGCGCAAACAGCGGGCCTCTGCCTAGCTCATTGCTCCGGCTAGCTTTACCTTTAGCCTTAGCTCAATTTCTAGCTGTCAGTCTGGCGGAGCAAAGGGAGACAGTGGCTGACTTGCAGACCTTTGTGAAGGTAGATAAGATCAGTGGATAAGATCGGTTTCACATGGAAGGTCCGGACGATCGTCGTTCCCCTCAAAATTAAGGAAATCGGCGCTGATTCGATCGATCAGTGCATGCTTACTTTTTAGCATTCCATTCAGATGTAACAATGGCTATGGACATGCCTGAAACCAAGGTGGCTTATTTGTTAGAGGCTAAATGACTGAACCATTTAGGAAGGGATGAAGGGACAACATTGTATGTGGGGGAAAGATGGTGTCGCAGATCCCCCCCATGTTCAGAGATGGTTTCTCAACTTTGACATAGATGGCCCCCCTCACTCCTCTTTCAAACCTGAATTTGACACCACAAAAGAGCTAAACCGTTCTTGTGTGGACATGCGTCTACCTTTCATCCATCCATTTTCTATGCCACTTGGCTTCACTAGGGTCGTGGGTATGCTGGGTATGCTGCACAAATAAGAGGAGGAACGTCTTCTAAGAAAACCTGAACAGTCCAGTTGTGATCAAGTCAATGTTCTGTGAATATAATGACTTGGATGAATGAGAATTTTCACAGGGATGCGCGAGGTAAAAAAAATCTTTCGTTATTGGCCATTCTTTTTATGTCTCTGGACAAAGTTACAAGTCACAAGTCAATGTGCAAGCAATGGCTGGTTTTGGTTATGTTGAAAAGCACGAGATGTGAGATGTTGACTTCAATGGGTTCCACTGTATATGAATTCATCCCCAGTAACTCCACTCCGCTAACGGTATTGCTAACGTTTTTTTTTTTTTAAGTTCCCTGTTGATCCCAGCCCCCCCCCCCACTCCATCGGGCTAAAAAGGTAATTTGCTTGGTAGTGTCAGTATAATCCTGCTTACAGACAGACAGGACGAGTGAAACCCATGACCTTCTTGGCACGCTTATGGGTTTAATCTTGTTTGTCCGTACACTTTACTGTGTTTTTAAAATAGTCTATCCTTCTCATCCAGGAAAAGGCCACTTTCTTACCATGAACAAAATGGTAAGGGAGGCTTGGGACGTGGTAGTGGTCGGAGGTCTGCTGGAAAGTTGCCATCTCAGTCATCTTTGGATGAAAGGGTCGGTCTTAGCGAACGAAGGGAGAGACAGTTCGGCGATGGTCACAGACTGGAGAAGATCCACTCTCAAGACTATGATGACGAGGAGGACGGCTTGGGTCGCTTGGAAAGAAATCGCAGACGACCAGAAGATGACGAACAGAGGGAGCGCCAGCGACGTGAGGAGGAGTTCCAGAACCGTTATCGTAGTGACCCCAACCTTGCTCGATACCCTGTGAAGCCACAGAAAGAGGAACAGGAGATGCGCATGCATGCCAAGGTATCCAAGGTCCGCCATGAACGTAGACATAGTGATCTTGCGATCAACGAGGTGGGACTAGGGCCAGGTGAAGGAGCAGGCAGTGGAGCACAGGTGCCTGAAAGCCGTCTGACCAGGAGAGGAAACCGCAAAGCCCAATCGGAAAGCCACAGAGCGTACTCTGTGGAAAGGACCGTGGGGGAACCTGTGCGACCTGTGCCACCAGATAACCAGGGCTGCTTGGAGCCAGGTACAGCGCACACGCTGAGAGAAAAAGGTGGGGACAACCTGCTGAGGAAGGACTCTCAGAGTTCGGAACAGTCGGAGTCGTTGTGTCCGCCCCCTTCGCGGTCGTACAAGAGCAAGCGCGGAGTAAACAAGAGGCAGATGTCCATCAGCAGCTCAGAGGAGGAGGGCGGCTCGACGCCTGAGTACACCAGCTGTGAGGACGTGGACATGGAAAGTGTCAGCGAGAAAGGTCAGTCATGAATGGGCCCTTTTCCAGTAATTTTATCAAGTTTAATCTTTTCGTGTTTGGTTTCACCCACTTCCTGCAGTTCTTTGACAACACTACATTTCTGTAGTCATTTTCTTCCCATCAAAACGTATACACGTAACCCTTCATTGTGTCTTGCCGAATCACCAAGAAGCTTTCATTTGTTTGTCATAATCACGAGGAGCACATTGACATGCTGCCCACCCCTCATGTGTGCCATAATTGTATCAGCTTCAAGCCTGGCAGGTAAAACATTCATTGATCATCATACTACGAGTCCTCTGATGCATTTGAATTAAAATGAGGCATAATGAACCCTGCACACATACTGCTATAGTGGATACTGAGCAAAAACCATGTGTGTAAAATAGTATTCTAAAGCCAATTATGTTCAATGATAGGACAGGAGGCGTCCACACGATAGATTACAGTCCATGCTGTGTCATTTACACCTTTTTGTCGTGTCTACTTCTGATCTAAGGACAGCGCTCGTTTATTTGGAGAGACCCTGTGATTTAGGCCAGCAGATTTGTGGAATTGGGTCAGTGTTTCTGTTGCTGCGTAATGCTTGACAAACATCCAGCTGCAAAAGATAAAAATCCAACTAAGATTTATGCATGATGTATGCTCGGCCTCGACTTTTTGCTACCTGTTTTGAGTATTCATTCCAGTATTTCACAGCTGTGCAAGTGATGTTTGACTGTCGTAAGACAAACTGTACTGAGGAATCAGAGTCAGAGGTAGAGATAGCTGTGCTGTAATAGCTCACCGCTCTCACCGGTCTCAGTAGGGTTACGTTCCAGATGTTTTAATCCAGATTACTATAACCCAGGGGCTGGTAATGGGTAGATGCTGTGGATTGGGACTATTAGCTGTTTTAAACACTCTTTATCCTAACATTTACACTCATGCACTTGTGCCATGCAGACTAAACATTCTATGCAGACCAGACCAGATTCTATGCAGATGCTTAGAGATGGTAGATAGGAATAGATTGGAGGCACGTACACATTTGTTGAGAAAGTCTTGAGATTTGAAATAACTGGATGTGCCTAGATGTGCCTAATTGTCACTAAATGTGGCAGTTTTAAGAATGTGTCTGCATGAGTCACTGTACCCCCAAAAGTGGTGTGTTTGTGACCAGAGATCACAGAACAGGACAAAATAAGAACATTTTGATTAGAATAAAGTGGTCACGTTTATTGGCTTCATTATCTGCATAATCCTTTCAGTATCTCTTCAGATTTAAGGTAGAGCGGGCACGCCCTGGATCACCTGTCAATCACAGGCTGACAGACTACCATTCCCATGCACAGCATAGGGTCATTGTGACTCTTCATTGAACCGAACATCCGTGTTTTGGAACTAGTGGAGGAAGCTGCAGAAGCCCCACACGAGAGCAGAGACAACAGACACACTCCAAGATCAGGCGATAAAGCATGTATGTTCTAGTGTTTATGGGTATACTGTCCCATTCTAATGCTTTGTCAAGCTCATGATTTCATGTGGCATCAGTCAGAGGAGCAGCGCAGACCAACCAAAGCAGTCAACTCAGCAGCACAAAGTGTCTAGTCAGCATTTATCCTCTCACTCATTCTCATGGGACTTTTCAGATTAACAGCACTGTGGTCAGTTGTGTCTACTCAGATAATATTTGCAATTTTGTCCATCACCTGTGTGAAACAGAGGAAATTTCAATTTGCTCACCACCGGATGCTGGAGTAATGTGTTTTTTGCACAAAACTGTGGATCAATCACTTAAATCAGTGTTTTGAATTTACATTTTGCATTGTTGATTCTTAAGGAGGTTCTAAGTAGAGGTTCAACATGTAAAAAGAAGAAATGGGAGTGAGATCAAAAAAGTCTGAGTAGGAAATGCTTTGTAAACAACCATTAATGACTCTGTAATGAGTGGCTGCACCATTCTTGTTAATCACCTGAAAAATGGGTTTGGGCGTGCTTGACGCCAGTGATTCCAGGAGGCTAGTGGGGATGTTGCTCCAGGTGGTGAAGATGGCTTCATGGAGGGCATCCACTGTCTGGAACTGACCATTTTTAAAATCGTCCCTTGCCATCCATCCCCCTCAATTGGATTTAGATCAGGGAAACATGCATGATGGTCCAAAAGAGTGAGGTTGTTCCTCTGGAAGAAGTCCTTTGTCAGGCGGGTATTGAATCGCAGTGTTGTCCTGTTGAAAAAGCCAGTTATTACCACACAGATGAGGGATGCCCCCTGCAACATCGCCACATAACCATCTGCCGTTTGACGCCCCTGCACAAACTGAAGCTCCATTGTTCCATTGAAGGAAAAAGCACCCCAAATCGTGATGGTGCTGTGTGGAAAACATCTCAGGTGGGAATCTCCTTGTCATGCCAGTAACGTTGGAAGCCATCAGGACCATCAGGAGTCCATGTTTTCTGATCAGAGAAGAAAACCTTTTTCCACCTTTGAATGTCACATGTTTGATGCCTTCAAGCAAATTCCAGACAGGCAATTTTGTGGCGTTGAATTCGTTTTTTGTTCTGAAAAACCCTTCTCTCGCAGATGCCGTCTGATGGTTATTGGACTGCACTCGGCACCAGTAGCAGCCTTCATTTGGGCCACGGGTCATCCTGTGTCTTGACAGACAGCCAATCGGTTACATTTTTTTGTTTCTACCAATTGACTTTTTTGTTCCATAACCCTCAAGATCTTTGAAGAAGTTTCAAATGACTGTCCTAGTGCGTCCAACCCCTGCAAGAGTGGCTCGCTGCGAGAGGCCTTGCTCATGCAGCTCAACAATCCGACCACGTTCAACTAGAGAAAACCTTTTTTCCTTTGCCATCAAGAGTTCGTGACAGTGTGAAACCTTGCAGGGAATGACACGAAATCCACATTTTTTCAAAGATTTGGGCTTTTAAAGCTGTGGTTGTAAACTTTTGATCAGCCAATGAACATTTCATTTATCATAATTGCTTACTCAAAAATGTTTTTTTTGGCTCACTTGCGTTTCTTTTTTTTTTTTTTTGCCTTTTGAAACTCTACTTTGAACCTCCTTAAGATCCAACAAAGCCAAATGTAAATTCTTGCAATTTTTCAACTGGTCTTTAAATGTTGATCAGGAGTAAATACATATACTTGTGTATAAAAATAATAATAAATAAATAATTGAATATAAATAAAGAAAATGTCAAAAGAAAAAAGAGGAACTGCTGAACTGCTACCACCGTGTTCAAAGGTTCGGTCTTCACGGCATTTTTTCACAAGAACAAACATTTTTCTACAAATTTCAGAATACTGCTTCTATAAACTCACGAGTAACCAGTTAGCCTCAAATTGATTTCTTCTCAACTTAAGAAGCCAAAAACGTACCTCTTCCACACGGAATGGGCGGAGAACCTTTTTTCACCTTATAAGGTCGGACATGCCGGGGCTGACGTCATGACTTCATGCAGTGTTAAGGTAATGCAATGTAAGGTAATGCCTGAATGTTTTGTGTTGTTACTGCCACCTGGTGACCGGAATACTACAAAGCAGCGACCATCTATTCATTGGTTTCTGAAAAGAATGCGATATTGTTGAGGGAGCGATAATGGAATGGTGATATTGCGAGGGACGCCTACGTTTATCCTCTCCAAACAATGAACACAATTACTAAGAGAAATTAAATAGAGTCTTCCATTTTTACATTTCAACCTTACAGAATGTGGCTGCAGTACTAAAACTGCTAATGCTGCAACTCGTTGTGTATGTGCAGGTGACTGGGACTGTCATCCACTCGACCCTGCAGTGTGGCATGTGAGTCTTTTTCTATCATGTCATGTATGATGTAATGACCAACTTGCCTGTAAAGCCACTGTTTAGAATCACGTCATTTAGTAGTAATTGTGTCACCCTCTCCTTTCTTACCCTACTTTCTCATTGTGTTGCCTTCAGTATCATCAGAAATGTCACTCAATCTCGTCCCTGTAGCATCCAGTAACGTGGCAGCCTTCTAAAGAGGGTGATCATCTGATTGGACGCATCACGTTAAGCAAGAGAGCAGCCATGCCTCGAGAAGCTGGGTCCCTCCTTGGCCTAAAAGTAAGCACAGCAACAGTATGTGACCACACTGGCCGCTTATGTTGACAACACATCTATGTCCAGCAACTTGTCATCTGCAGTTTGAGAGAGAAGGGGCGCCACTCATTTATGCAACAACAGTTCAATAGAGCTGTAAACAATAACGATAATGGGTGGCACTACAAGGAGTTACTCCTCATTTGGACATTCTTCCATTGTTCTTATGTAAGGAATGCACTTCACACTGTAGGAATTTAGCCACGCATCTTATGAAAGAACAACTGTTAAACAACTTCACGTCAAGTTGACGTCATCATCTGAAGGACAAACACGCAATTTCCGAACACAGAATTAATCCTAAACCAAAAATACACCAACACCATAAAACGCATGCAATGGGGAAATGCTGCAAATTAGAAATTGCTGCAACTTTGCAGAACAAGAAGGACGTTAGCCAGGCTACCAGACCTGAGGGATAACCGTCTTTAATGACTTACACTAATATGCAACATTTAACAATTAACTGATTTTTAAGACACAAAGTACAATGTACCTTTTCATTCCACCAACTTTCTTCCTCCATTCTTCTGCCTTCCTCACGTGTGCAGGTTATAGGTGGGAAGATGACGGAGACAGGAAGGCTTGGGGCCTTTATCACCAAAGTCAAGAAAGGAAGCCTGGCAGATGTCGTGGGGCATTTAAGAGCAGGTCAGCGGGTGTCCATATTTCACATACAGCTCAGGCCTCTCACTTGGTCAAATGTCACCTCACGTGAAATTAAAAATATGTTGAATATTTGTTGATCTCTAATGTGTATTTAATATTTATTTTATGAAGTAAATGACAAAAAAATGTCATCAGATGAATCACCTTTTTCAACTATGTCTGAAATATGTCCATTTTTATGAGATTTGATTAAAAGAAATGACAGGACAGGAGTGTATTGTATTATATTCTTATGATTATTATTATTATTATGTACCTTGCTGTGAGAATGTAGTGAAAAGACGAGATGTTTGTGAGTTGGAGATATGTGGAATATATGCTGCTGGAATTGCAGTGCTGGTCATGTGTTCAGGTCAGAATAAAGTTCCATAAGAGCGTCAGACTCTACACTGTGCCTCCGTCTGCCGTCATAGCAGAGAGCTGTGAGGTTAAGCTAGCTATTTTAAAGTCATTAATGAAATAAATGAGTTCTTTTTGACATCCCTAAACAATCCCGGTCAAATAAAATGACAAACCAAAAACAATGACTATAATATTCACACTTCCACTTTTGGGGAAATCAATGTTTTGCTGCCATCTTTGCTCCAGGTGATGAGGTGTTGCAGTGGAACGGGAAGTCGTTGCCAGGGGCAACCAAGAAGGAGGTGTACAACATCATCCTTGAATCCAAGGCGGAGCCTCAAGTGGAACTGGTAGTCTCCAGACCCATAGGGTAAGATTGGCTTCATTCACGTGTAAGAATGATCCCAAGTGTCCAATTTCTTTTCTGACAGACCCTTTTAATTTCTCCTTCCTTTATTTAAAAGCTCCATTCACCGAATTATGTCCAAAAACCTCTTGAGAAAAGTATATAAAGCATATCAGTAAGTAGTATCAATTTAATTGGTGGAACCCCTCCCCCACAACTTCCCTCCGATCCTCCATATAAGATCCCCTTTTTCATTGTGATCCCTTTGCTACCCACCCCCTTCGATGCACATACATACAGTAGCATACATGATGTATATTCTTCTCAGGGCTTCTTCTGAGTACTCCATCTTCACAAGATGAATAGATCACACAAGTTCGGGAAAATCAAGGAGTTCTGTACTCTTTTTTTTTTTTTTTACAGGGACATCCCAAGAATCCCAGAGTCATCTCACCCTCCTCTAGAATCAAGTAAGTATCTTTTGCTACGTACTCAACAGCTTTTTGCCAGAAGCTTCCTGAAGAAAACTCGGTGTTGTGTTGTGTTTTCTCCATCCATGGTTCATTCATTGACTGTTGTCCTGCTGGCCCTCAGCGGGTTCCAGTTCCTTCGAGTCACAGAAAATGGACCGGCCCTCGATATCAGTGATGTCCCCAACAAGTCCAGGAACCCTCAGAGACCTTCCTCTGGAGCTGCGTGGACAGCTCTCTGTGAGTACTTAAAAAGGGCATAAGCCCACTGATACATCACCGAAATGGCTTTACAGTCGCTACAGTTTTTATCATGCGTACGTAAATGAGGTACGTTGTATTATTGTTCCGTACAGTCAGAGGTTAACTGCCTTACAGGTGAAGCTGTGGTATGACAAAGTAGGTCATCAACTTATCGTCAACGTCCTTCAAGCCATAGACCTGCCAGCCCGACCAGATGGACGACCCAGGAACCCATATGTCAAAATGTACTTCCTTCCTGACAGAAGGTAGCTAAAGTCAGTTTTGCTTCTGCACCATCAATTCATAACACAAGTGGTCTCCAGGCACTTTACACATTGAGCAGGAAAGAAAGCACAAGTGAACCCCGCGTTAGCAAGCTCATGGTGAAAAGTGCCATGAAAAACTTTTGGAAAAACCTGCAAAGTCGCGCCTCAGTGGTACAGCATATGCGGCGTGTTCAGCATCAGACGACCTTGCGTCGATTTGTTCATTTTTGATGATTTTCACTCAGCTTTCTTGTTGGTGTCACGATGCATTGCACAGTTGTATTGTTAGTCTGTGTTTTGGTCCGTAGTCGGCATTCACACTTGTCTCTCTCAGGACCAGAGTCTGCTGCCAGGTGGCCCAAGACCCAACTCTCAGGCGGTCTCGTTGCCCCTAGTTTGTCCAGGCCTTTTCGTCCTGGACTGCGTTCTCGTGCTGGGAAACTTGATTTCTATTTCTGACTCGGGTTCTGATGAGTCACTCACTGAAGGTCCTCGAGCCACTTGAGTCACTCGTATGCGCAGACAAGTTGCACCCATAAGTCAGTGAAACTCGAGTCTTTGTCGAGTAATCATGAGTCTGAGAAACTCGAGGTTTTGCCAGCTTTTGAGTCTGTGAAACTCGTGTCTTTGTCACAATGTGCATGCGCAACAAGCCCCTATTTTGTCTGGTCCTTTTGGTCCTGGACTGCGTTCTAGGGATGGGAAACTCAATTTCTATTGCTGACTCGAGTCACTCGCTGAAGTGTATCAGGTATTCGATTCACTTGAGTCACTCGTCACAACGTGCATGCACAGAAACAAGCACATGTGCAACAAGTTGCACCTGAAAGTGACTGAAACTTGAGTCTTTGTCAAGTACCGACTAGTCAGAGAAACTTGAGTTTTTGTCAACCTATGAATCTCTGAAACTCGAGTCTTTGTCAAGCACCCATGTGTGAGCGAAACTTGAGTTTTTGTCAACCCATGAGTCAGTGAAACTTGTCAAGTACCCATGAGTCACTGAAAAATGCGTCTTTATTGAGCACCTGTGAGTCAGTGAAACTTGAGTCTTGATCAACCCGTGAGGTTGTGTAACTCAAGTCTTCATCAAGTACCTGTGGGTCAATGAAACCCGAGTCTTTGTTGAGCACACGAGTCAGTTCAAATTGAGTCGTCGTCAACCTGTGAGCCAGTGAAACTCGAGTCTTCATCGAGCACCTGTGACACTCGCGAGTTGAGCAAGCGAATTGTTCGTCTTGCTGAGTCTGCCATGCAGCTCGGACAAGAAGGGGAAAGAAGAGCTGATTTTCGGCAAGGAGCAGGTCTGTTGCGTCTCACTCGAGGCTAATACATTTATACAAGCGCAGTTGCATGTTAACTGGTTTCCGTTTTAGTTTAGCTAGCGGTAGCATGGATGAGTAAATGGACAAATTACCAGAGATGAGTAACCGTGAGTATGGATCATGTGTTGTACTACTTTACATTACACAGCTTTTTTATAAATGTGGATGTCATAAGAACTTCAAATATGCATCCAGTAGGTAACATCAGTTCCTCTCTTCCAGCGATAAGAGTAAACGTCGTACTAAAACGGTGAAGAAGAGCGCTGAGCCCAAGTGGAATCAGACCTTCATATACTCACATGTTCACCGACGTGACTTCCGGGAGCGCATGCTCGAGATCACCGTCTGGGACCAACCCAGAGTCCAGGAAGAGGAAAGTGAATTCATGGGAGAGGTAGGTTTGAGATTTAGGCCGAAGGTTACAGCTTGAAAAAAGGCTTTCAAGGAAGGGTTCCCAAAAAAGCGCAACCTTTCCCATCTCCTCAATCCTTATTAGTAACAGTTCAGAAGAGGAACGGTTGCCCATAGTAGTAGCAGTTGTTGCCTTTTGTGTTTTTACGTACCTGTTACATTGCTGGAATTTTTGTGTTGACACCGTGATTGCAGTTAGTGTTCTATTTAGTGACGCCCCCCCGTTCATGTCATTGTGTGACAGGCTTCCACTGACATCCCCGTGTTCCTTGTGTTCTCTCAGATCCTGATAGAGTTGGAAACCGCGTTGCTGGATGACATTCCTCATTGGTACAAACTCCAGACACACGACGTGTCCTCTATCCCTTTGCCGCAGCCTTCTCCGTATCTCCCACGCAGACATGTCCACGGAGACAGCCCCAGCAAGAAACTACAGAGTACGTCTTTTTACACGTTGTGTTGGCTTGAGAGGCGGTTCTAACTCTTTGTACGTAGCGTTGATGTTTTGGTGTTCAAGATTCAGAAGGTCCCAATTTGATCCTCTTGTGTATGTGTGCGTGAGTGCAGGGTCTCATCGCATCATTGATACAGAGTTTGATGATGGTTTGATGATAATGACTAAAGGTGGGTAGGGGGCATGGTTAATACGTTGCCTTGTAGCAGCCTTCGGGCATCCAGCACTGGGTGAGAGGGCATCTTCTGGCCCCTAGACTTCTGAAGTCCAACAGCTTGCACCCAAATGTCACGAATAAGTCATTTTAATGCTATTGGACTTCAGATGTGGAATTGTAATACTGTAGTTTTGGCATACTGCACCGCAGGGGCTGCAGTCAAAGTTCTCCTCCTCTGCTGGCCATAGATACATTTGTCACGTTGAGTGCATGTGGGACTGTAGCTTTAGTACTTCAATGCCATTCCACTCAGTCCTCAGCCATTGTTCTGCATGAAATGGTTCTCCTTAGTCCAACATCACCATTCATGTGCAGAAACGGCTAACTTAAATCAATACAACTGCTTTGTTGTTTGACTGTTTCTGCTGTGACCTGATTAGCTGTCATGTTTACCTGCATGTGCACACACGTGTAGTACACTTTGGTATAGATCATTTGGATATGTGGTTGCTCCTGATCCATACAGTTTCCTCAGAATGAAAGCTGCACAAGCAGATGGCGCTGTTCTATTTATTCCAGATGTATTTTCCTTCATACATTCACCTCGTCATGCTGAATACATCATCATGGATTTGCAATAAGAATATAAATCTGCTGTGTCATATATTCTTAAGTACTCTATGATATACCGTACCTTCTGGACGACAAGTCGCATCAGTCAAAAATGCGACATGAAGAGGAAAAAAAACATTCTTCAGTGGCACTGGACTATAAGTGGCATTTAGTGGAATTTAGGATTTTTTTTTATTTAGGAGTGTCATGGCGTCGCTCCTAACAACATTAAATTCACAAGAGAAGAAGACAAAGCCAGAGGGTTGTGGCAATGTTTACACCAACCAGGATACAAACTAAAGTCATGTTTTTGAAGTAGAGTATACGGATGCAATAAAGCCTTACCTGTTTAATACATGGCACCATGTTCTCGATGAAGACACATTTAATATGTGACAGGACGCCAGGACGCATCCCGGTGTGCATAAACGTATCAAACAGCCGTATTTTATCACCAACATTTCATTTTTGTATTCACAAATAAAGGAAAAGAGACTGAAAATAATACGTGTGCATTTAGTTAGTCAGCGGTTGACGCAGCAACTACAATCTCCAAGGTCGACATAATTAGTGTCCCAATTAAACAACGCTGGTGCATAAAACACCGCAATTCTCAGTCTACACAGGTATCATGTCGTTATAGTTGCACATTACTTACAGACACCGAGTCGGAAGCATATTGTGTAACTTTCACTGTTCAAAGTTATTAGTTCCTGCCCTAATTGGAGTATCTGAGAGTAGACTACGAGACATAACCTCAGTTCAAATTTCAGCAAATGGGTCTGACAGAACATTGCACAAACAGCTATTCAGCCTTGCTTGCTGGCTGGCCGTTTGCCTGTGGAACATCGACTGCACATGCGATGTTCTGCAAAAGAATAACACTTTAAGGGTGCAATGCACACAACGGATGTGTCTGTATCAAAGGTCACACAAGTGATCTCTGGATGTGTGTGTGTTTGGATGTGTGTAGGAGGAGAACGTAGTTCCAGGGAAAGGGAGCGAGGAAGTACGTTGGCTGTTCCTGAGCAGCAGCGTGCCATCCAGTACCGCTCTCGCTCCGTATCGCCCCACAGAGAGGACTCGTGTAGGGCGAGGTCAAGACCTGCACATGTGCCCATGCAGAGGTGAGCATCACCTTCACCACCGTTGAAAGCATAGCAGCATCAGTCTGGGTTTTGAACATTGTAGGTAATTCATCCCGTAAAATATGTATACTGTATATATATATATATATATATATATATATATATATATATATATATATATAAAACATTTAGTTTTTTTCTTTGAAAATAGGCCATTTTTCCACAGAAAACGCACGTCGTTCAGCCCAAGTCAGTAATCATTCATGAATATGTGATAATACAGGTCAAGCAAGCACACCATTTTTACAAGTTTATGTCTTTTTGTTCCACTGGTCATATTTTTTCGTGAAGCGTTGAGATTTCCTGCTTTGTTTGGTGGTTCCTGAGCACACCGCAGTTGCAAAAGTTTATTTGACTACAAAAGCACTAGCCTCAAAACTTGCAGTGAGGTGAACGCAATTGGATATATTGTCCTCAGTCTTTATTGGAATGCCAGCAGGCAAGCAGTGTGGGTTAGATGCGGCTTTCTCTAGTCTGCTAGCCAGGCGACCAGGCCAACGTCAAAAATAGATTTTTTTGGGCTTATCAATTACAATTTTTTGCCATTCGCTGGCGGTCCCTGAATGTTCTTGCTTAATTTCTTTTGCTGTAGCATTCTGACCAATTATGAAAGTGCGTTCTGTTTAATGATTGCATGATTCCCCATCAGGTTTGGAAAGAATATCTTTGCATCAACTTTTCTAGGACTCTTTTTACATTTTTATCACCGTTCCATACCTTTTCTAAAAAATTTTTTAAAAAATCACCAAAGCTAGCAGCTGATATAAAACAAAGACCTGCATATGCAACAAGCGTGTTACGAGATCTCGTGAAACGTGACGATATTTCTCACTCAGAGAAAAGCTGTCTCACGGGTGAAGCTCATCCAGACGGCTATCAGACTGTGAACTGTGGCATCGCTACAGTGAATGATCATACGTGTAATATGGACGGGGCATCGCGTGAAGCAGGATTGGAACAGCACTGAAGTGCTTTGTACACACTATAAACCTTGCAATTCAACCTACCTTGTTGTTCCCAGTGTCACTCATCACTCAGCGGGTGCTTTTTTTCACTGGAGTTCAATCTTCGTTTGGGCCGAGGATGGTCCCGTGTCTTGACGGATAGCCAGTCGGATCCTTCGGCATTTTCACATGACATTTTTTTGGGTCTACCACTTGACTTTTTGTTCCATAACCCTCAGGATCTTTGGAGAAGTTTTAAAATGTCTGTGTTACTGCGTCCAACCTAAGCAGCCACGGCGCGCTGCGAGAGGCCTTGCTTATGCAGCTCCACAATCCGACCGCGTTCCAAGAGAGAAAGCTTTTTTGCCTTTGCCATCAAGAGATCATGACAGTGTGAATGCCTGAGAGAAAAGGACATTGGGCCTCATTCACGAAACGTTCTTACGCACAAATGTGTTCTTAAAGCCTTCTTACGAAGATTTTTGGCATTCATGAAACGTGTTCTCAACTCAGAGTTCTTAGATCTAAGAACAAATTCTACGAACGCTCAGGAGGACTCTTACGCACAAGCAAAGCTTGCACTTTCAATGCGCAATCGCCCTCATGATGGATTTTGCAACCTGATCCCAAAAAATGTAGTGCAAATAAAATATCCCAACAATTATTTATCATCAAAACAACTAAAATATACTCCATGGATAAATATACATATATTCAAATCCCAATTCATCAAAAAAAGGCTGGCTGGACGTGCGCTGCGCAGAGAGAGAATGTAAAGGGACCATTAGATTTATTTGCTGAAAGCCACCAATATTTGATGTCCCGCTTCAGGCTTCAGGCTTCCCTCTCTGTTCTTGCAGGTGTGCAGGATCATCACAATAACATCGCAATGAAACGTGGTGTGTCTATTGCGCACGTAGCACACCCAGATAACGACATGCGCCCCCAGCCGCGTCTTGAGCCAGAGCACGGGGCTGCTGTATTAATTAGGCAGCGTCTAATCAAATGTAACCACAGAAAAAATACATTGTCACACACAAACTATGTATTTTGACTTTATTTTTCCATCATGATTGTGTAAATATTTTCTAGAGTTTCCGAAATGGTTTGGTTTCTGATTGATGGCCCACCTCCCGTTTCCTCCAGATCCCTCCGGTGCAGTCCAATCTTTTTTTTTTTAGTCTATTTTAAGTCAAAACACTTCTTTTTAACCTCTGCGGTGGCGCGTTTCTCCGTGGAAACGGCATTTATGTTTCCTGCAATGGTGCTCCATGCCGACTCTTTTTGGATGGCCTGATGACCGGTGGATACACGTGAAAATAAGGTGGTCTTGTGTTCGCTCACTCCTTGTAAAAGCACCTCTATTTCAGTACAATTGAAGTTTTTCTTTCGTTTGTTGTCCAGCTGCTTCTCAGTCTTGCCGCCTTGCGCGTTGCCATCTCCGCCTCCAGCTGCCTGTTGCGCACGGCACATTTTTTACCTTGTATGGGAAATAATAGGCGGTGACCTATGCAAATTAGGGCTCACATGCACGGGCATCGCAGTTGGCATTCATCAACCTAAGAACACCGGTGCGAACGATTATCCCTACTTAAGAACGTGTCGTGAATGCGGCGCAGTTTCCAAGCCACGCCTTCTTAAGTACACTTCTTAAGAAGACTTTTAAGAAGATTTTCGTGAATGAGGCCCATTGAATCCACATTTTTAAAGGCTGTGGTCTTAAACTTTTGATCAGCTAATGAAAACACTATTTCACTTCAAGGCTTGTTTGCAATAACTTGCTTACTCAAAGTTTTTTTTTGCCTCCCTTGCATTTCTTCTTTTGCATTTTGAAGCTCTACTTGGAACCTCCTTAAGATCCAACAGTGCAAAATGTACATTCTTGCACTGATTCAACTGGTCTTAAAATTTTAATCAGGAGTAGACTTGAAGAAAGGATAATCCGTATGGATGTTTTGTTCAGGGCCGCCTAGAAGATTGCGAAAGTGTTTAATCTAGCAGCCTTGTCGTTCCTGGGGAGTATTTCCTTATATACGGTTGACTGGAGAAGATTTGTGACCTGTAATTTCTCTCAGGACCCTCCAAGCGTCAGCATGCTTGTTTTCTTGGTGTAACTCATTAAGCTCAGCGGTCCTAGCCTTCCCTCTGGTTTCTAGGGCATCAGTTATGTTTGATCATACGCAGCTTTTGCTGATTCAAGTCATCTAAGAGTTTTCCTGGGAGGTCTTCGCTGCTTCGCTGAAACCTTCTTCAAGGTTCCTCTGGTTCTCTCTCTAGATGCTACTGTGTCAATATTCCTCTTACTTTTCTCCGGGATCATGACAAGAGCAGTCTCTTGATTGACGGTGATCAAAACATTGTACAGTGCAGATGTGCTGCTTTTCCGATGAATCTGTTGTGGACCGTTACAGTGACTTGATCACAAAGGTGTGTATCTCTCTTAATGCTTTCCCAGTCAGTGCCCCTCGCAGGGTTGATAGGAGGGGCTTTACTCTTACAGTAATTCATCTGGCATTCACATGCTTTATGCTCAGGACTTTCTAACCTCTCTTGAGAATGCTTCTGCCAAACTCAATACCAAGAAAACAGAATACATGACAATAAATGGGGAAGCTGAGCATCTACCAATCCTCACCAATGAGCAAAATGATGTCAATGACTTTCAGTATCAAGGCTCTTATGTGGCTGACTCCATGAAGGACCTCATGACTCGCAAAGCACAAGCTTGGAATGCTTGTAACAGGCTGCATCCCATGTGGCAGTCACATTTCAAGGGCCACACAACTTGCCTTTTTTAGAGCTTGTGTTGAAAGCATGCTCTTAAATGGATCCCAGACATGGACCATGAAAACCGGCTTGATGGCACTTACACCCGGCTTCTTTTGAGAGTTGGAGAGCGTATAAAACGAACGAGGAGCTCGATGGAGATGTTCCACCCATTTCTCCAATTGTAGCTTGTCGTATAACACGATTTGCTGGTCGCTGCTGATGTAATTCCCTTTAGACTACCCTGCCCACCCAGAGGAAGAAGACCTCTGAATTATACTGATTGTATTGCCTGAAATATAGGGCATGAATTAGCCGACATGCAAACACCGATGACGGATAGAAGTTTTTGGGAAGGCATTGTGTACTCAATCTCGGATGTGTCCGAGTAGAAGTAGTAGTAGAAGGTTCCGCAGTAGGATCCAGACCCGATAAGTACATTTCCTCAGAGTAGGATTCCTTATTTAAAAATGGAATATTTTGGTAGTTAGAGCATAGAAAACCTGTTTACGACCTTCTTAATACGTTTTTTAACATGATTAGAGCCCTCTAGAAATAACACCACTATAGTCACCTTTAAACTCGTATTAACCAATATAGTACACATGATCAGAGAAAATAAGACACAAGGCATGAATAAAACATAATATACACTCAGATGATGGCATTGGGAGAGTTCCTTGTTGTTCCTATTTTTACTTCAGGATTCTGTACAGTACTTCCTGCCAGAGCTATTATAGTCTTCCAAATGCCTTATATTTGTATTTTACTTCATTTAGCCAACTCTGTGCTTGAAAATGCTCAAGTTAGGCAAAAAATACTTAATCTTTCTGTAAATAAGCGTGTTTTTTGACTACCAATAGGCCTTCTTTAACCACGAAACAGCACGACTTATTGATTAATACAGTCTATTCTTCATATAAATAACCAATTCGACAAGACTGACAGATTTTCATTCTTTCTGACTGCAAATCGTGTTGGGCGGACGATAATTCAGTATTTTTAATACCAGGAGCCTGGATGAGATCCACCAGAACCGGCACCACTCCCCGTCCCCATCCCACTACCATGACCCTCATTTGGAGCACCAACGCTCGGGTGACTCGGACTACGAGTACTCTGAAGACAGGTAACCCTGAGTATGGCGACCCGGTGACTACACTGTACTAGTCACGTCATGATAATATGGATTAGACGACTGTTATTTGTGTTTGGTTCCGAAAAACCAGAACACGATATTTGATGTGGATATTCATCTCTGAAAAAAAGACGATGTGTACTGCAGAATGTGACTTTACATAACGTGTACTAATACTACTAACAGTGTGAAACTCGTGATGCATTTTGATGTCAGTCTACTCGATCCTGTTGATTGAAGACTTGACTTAATTCTGTTATGTCAGAATTATTTCTGTCATAGTTTTTGGCGTTCATAAAATCCCATGCCTTTCTGAGTTGCCATCCTCTTCTGTTGTGTTTCCTCGGGTGCTTTTTCATTTGTTCACCCATCGTCATGGCACTGACAGTGAGGTCCTGGAGATGCACAGGTCAATCCAAGGCGGGAGTGCAGAGTGCCTACACACAAACAGGTAAAAAAAAAGAGACCCAAATCACCATCCTGTTGTTATTATTATTTGGATGTATGCGTCATTTTATAATCATTTTCATCCTCGATATATTCTAACAGCAACATTTAACCCTCTCACTGTTGGAACTGTTGATGCAGAAAGTATGTGTGGATTATTTGGGATGTGCTGCGAGTGTCATTACCACCAAATATTGCAGTCACAGCGGCAATAAGAGACACACAAAAGCAGAAACAAACACACTCGTCACCACCGTGCTGTGCAAGTTGTTCTTAAAGAAGCATTCATTTGATTTGTGTTTGTGTTTTATCTTGTCACTCACCGCAGTTGTGTACTTTCTTTGTCTTCATGTGCATGATCTCCGCTCATACAACCAGGGGCGCATGTAGACATAGCGACACACTCCCCCCCAAAATGCCCCTGTTAGTCAATGGTATCCATAAAGACATGTACAGGTAAGCGGAAGGGTAGTTCTACTTCCCCGTTTCCTTTCCTGTCCACTTTTGTTCCTATCTGTGCGCTTGGTGAGCCTTTTTGTTACTGCAGCAACACATGAAACACCCATTGTCTGCCAGCCTGCTCGCGCTTGTGCCAGCTTGCTTTGCCGTGGTGTTGCATTGACAAATACGATGCTTCTGTGGTCCTTCCCTGTGTGTGTGTGCTGTGTGTGCTCCCCATCTGACCCGGTGTTTGTAGAATGTAAGGCCCAAGGGGCGGTATTTTAACGTGGTAACATCAATTCTCAGTAGTTTGCAACATAAACCATAATTTGGTTGTTATACAAGCATACCTCTGTGAAGGGAGATTTGTTGATCAGCAACAACTGGGGTATAACTAGAATTATATAACAATAAATGTGATAACTAATTGTCAAGTATGTGATGTCAAATCATTATTAATTTAAATAAAAGTATTCATTTTTATTGATTTTATAAATTATAATAAAATATAGAAGGTATTTGAAATAATCAATAAATAATAAGATATAAATTATGTAACAATTATAATACAATAAATTACTAATCATAACATTTAATTAAATAAACTAGAAATAACAATAATCAAATTAGAGGAGGCAATTTCAAATGTAGAATGAATGTTGACGTATGCTGAAAATGCGTTTAAATCTGTTCACAGACTGAGGATCGTACCAGCAACCATTCTACCACCTGACACATCATGACAGAACAAGCAGATTGTTACATGCGATGTTCAATTAACGGCATTGAAATACATTTTCAATGGGAAAAATGTCACAGGAAATAGTGAATTATGGAAAATGTGGGCTTTTTTAAGAAGAGTCCTGATAGATAGCCCACATGCCATGAATGAGCGGACTAAAAACGTGAGAATTTTAAATGTTGCAAAGTAAAATGCAGACTGAATGTTGAAATGTTGAGGACGGAACCAGCAACCTCCGGGTTGGAAATCAACCACTTTACCACCTGACCCATGTCACCGTATAGAAAAAGCAAAATGTTTCAGTCATGTAAAATGATTTTCCACCAGTAGGGTGCGCCGAATATATCGCCCGCTCATTTTCAATGGAAAAAATTGTCACAGAAAATATGAAATTACAGTAAATTTAGGAATTGTTTTAAAAGACCTGATAGATGTCCAGCATGTCCCGAATGAGCTGTATAGGTAGGCTATATCTAATATATATTATATAATATCATATAAGGTATAACTGGGACTTTCTGTCTGGACACTTTAGTGTTTGCTTGGTATTTTAAGAAGTGGTGTGGAGACAAGATGCCATGAAATAAAATGTAAAACCACCTCAGAGCCAGATCACGTATCCCATGTTTCATCGTCTCACATGCTAGTTCCAAGTGCAGTTTGATGTTATGTAGGACACCAACAGAACCTGACGGAGGCTTATTTTTGCATCGTAACACCATTCCCCAGCGGTCCTCATTAATGAGACCACTGCATCGCGTAGTTATCGCTATCTATTTCGTAGGAGCACACATGTCCACATGTTCATGGGGGTTCCTTCGTGGTGGTTGCGACGCTCCAACGGCTTAGACTGAACATGCGGCCGGTGACCACCGGCATTTCTCCACTTTCTCAGCATTTTATGATGTCACTTTCACTTTCACTTTCTTTGACGCACCGCCATCAGAAGCGTCTGCCTCAGTGGAGGTTAAAGCTAAAATGTTTCTTAAGAAGAACAAAAGTAGCGTTGTTCCACTTCAGCCTGCGTGTTGTCTCATGACTGCTTCTCTTTTTCTTTGTGGACAGTCTTCATAATTTTCGTGAGTGCGTCAAACGTCAGGACAGCCTGTATAAATCAGGTTATATTTTTAATAATTAGTTAAAATCTTACATCTGTACAGGAATGTTTTTAGTTGTCAGGAAAATATAGTTATCAGATGTTTTGTGTCCATTATTGCATTTGATTTGACAAATGCTAGTTGTAATTATTCACCAACATACGTATTAGGTAAGATGGCGTCAGTGTCCAACTCGCTTGCTGTGATTATCTGCTCCAGGCCAGAGGCCTCTTGTCTCCAAAACAAGCCCTCCACATTCTTATCACCTGATTCAAATATCCTTGAGTATCGAGGCATGTGACTCAGCCTATATCATCTGTCCCTCGCGGGAAGAGAGGAGAGGTGTCCTACGTTAGCTAACATTTTAGCATGACTAGTCAGACATTTCTCTCGAAGCCGTCTGTTCAGGCTGTATCGATTCGTCTCCTTGTTGTATTCAATTCTTAAACTTGCCTCGCTCTCCTCGATGTTGGAGCCAGCAGCAGAGTTTGGTTTTGGAATGGTAGCCCAACTTCTTAGTAACTTGTCTCCAACGGCATTAAAAGAATGCATATAAATGCGTTCTAAGTTGTATTTACTGTAAGATGTCATCGCTTCAGACAGAACTGCATCAGCAAGTTTATCTGATGAGCTCTAATCCAATTGTTGGCTGTTCCATACATTTCATGGCTGCAGATTGTTTTCCCAGCACGTGCTGACTCAGCGGCTTTAGATCTTTTGATTGTGTTATGTAATCAGCATTACGTGCATATGGTCAATCTGTGCAAGTATATGCAACTCTTATGTAATGACTTGGGGGGGGGGGGGGGGGGGGTTGGGGTGAAAAAGTGCCCAATAATGTGAATGGTGCTCAAAGCTGTGTGGGTCCCTTCATTTCTTTGCTTTCTGCTCGTATGTGTTCAGCGCATGAGTCATTTTGTCTTTCCTTGCCTTTCTTTGTACATGTGTGGTGCACAGCTCCACCCTCCCTGCATGCCTAAAGAGCAGGCTGCCCCAAAGGCACGAGGGGGGCAACAACACGCATCGTAACGTCTTTGCACACCGTGTGCTCAGGTTCACTGACGAGGTCAGAGTTAGGTAAGAACTCACACTCCCTCTCTTCGAACCCCCCCCCCCCCCCCCCCCCCAACATGTCCTTCCTTCCTTTTGCGGGCGGCGACTCACAGAAGCTTAAGCCTGTGCTGGCAAATGGAGAGCATTAAACAAGTCCTCAAATCTTAAGCCCTTGTCATCATCCACGATGTGCAACGTCATGCGACGCTGCCGAGCCAACCATCTGTTGAGGAAAACTGCTGTCCCTGTGCAGCATCACATGACGGGAAACAAAGCGTTGGAGAGTCACGTGAACGGTGGCTTCTGTCCTCTTCCCCCTCTCACATGCACACTTAGGCCCGGTTCCCATGGCAACTCACCAGCCTCCCATCTGAGTGTGTATGGCCGTGAGGGATGAATGGCTGTGATAAACGGAGAGTACATCTTACTGCACTGTCTGATTCTCTCTTTGTCTCCTGCTGATCCTCTTTCCCTCCTGATCCTTGCATTACCTGCATGATGTGTTTCCTTTCCAATCCCACGCTCATTTTTCACCGTATTTCCAATCACGTCCATGCCTCTCCTCTGTCCCCATGCCGACTTCTTCCTCACATCTCTCTGCTGCTACGTCACGGCGGTGCAGCGACCTGCAGCCATCGTTGGACAGAGTGAGGAGTGCCAGCACGACATGTCTCCGACCAGACAACTTTCAGTCGTCAGACAGAGACAGGTATCGAAGAATATCCACATCGGCACGCCGGCTGAACCGCATTCGCGCATTTTAAAAAATCTGCATGACATTTTTACAGTCATCCATTTGTCCTGCCACCAGTTCTTGTCTTGTACAAGCCGCACGTAATTTGCCATCAAAAATCAGGGGCGTCAAAGTCATTTTCACTGTGGGCCACATCACAGTTACGCTGATCCAGGGCATTGGATCCATCGCAACTGGACTTCATAGTGGAAGTTCATAGTCTAAGGACTAGATGGGACAACTCTAGTCTGAGGGGATGGTGCAAGATCCAAGTATCCGGTCGCTAAGGCCGAGGTACGCCCCAACCAGGTCTGGTTTCATGCTTTTGTGGTACAAAACGACATTCATAAGAAACCGTGGAAACTCCAAATCTCCAGTACAAATTCATTCATTCGTTTTCTATGCCGCTTATCCTCAGTAGGGTCGGGGGTTATGCTGGAGCCTATCCCAGCTGACTTCTTTGGGTGAGAGGCGGGGTACACCCTGGACTGGTGTCCAACCAATGGCAGGGCACATATAGACAAACACTCACATTCATACCTATGGACCATTTAGAGGCGCCAATGAAGCTAATGTTCCTAGGTGTCAGTAATGTTCCTGTAATGTAGGTGTGATGATATGTAGTATTCTACACTGGTCACTAGGTGTCAGTAATGTTCATGTAATGTAGGTGTGATGATATGTAGTATTCTACACTGGTCACTAGGTGGCAGTAATGTTCCTGTAATGTAGGTGTGATGATATGTAGTATTCTACACTGGTCACTAGGTGGCAGTAATGTTACTGTAATGTAGGTGTGATGATATGTAGTATTCTACACTGGTCACTAGGTGTCAGTAATGTTCCTGTAATGTAGGTGTGATGATATGTAGTATTCTACACTGGTCACTAGGTGTCAGTAATGTTCCTGTAATGTAGGTGTGATGATATGTAGTATTCTACACTGGTCACTAGGTGGCAGTAATGTTACATTGATGGCACCACAGGAAGTACGGTCCAGAACGGCAAGTAAAAGCAAAAGTACAACAAGAAACTTTCCCAATGCCAAGGTGTGGGTCTATATTATGTCTTATTTGTCTGATCTCCTCTGATTTTGTCTACTATATTGCGTTATAGGAGTGTAAATGTGACTATAAGGGTGTTATTTCATGGCTCCAGGGCTCTAATAATGTTAAAAAAAACGTATTTAGAAGGTCGTAAACAGGTTTTTTATTCTCTAGGCACGAAAATATTCCATTTACGAATAGAAAGAAATAGAAATCCGGAAGGTTAGGTTCAGGGTAGGTTCTGGAACCAATGAACTGCAATAAACGGTTAAACTGTATTTCACTTTCATTTAGTTTATTGGGATTTCCAAGTCTTTGTTTTTACGCTAACATCACAAAGCTGCCTTACTAAGCCCCCAAGTGAGTTTGCATTTGGTGTTTGAGCTTGTTTACTTTGCTTTGTTGATGAATGAAAGCAACGCTACACAGTGGATGGGTTCCATGTACTCGTATACTGCAAGTGTTGCATTTAAACGGAGCCTCGTGGTTCTTGACTGTTACCCCACTCAGTAAACACCTCTCCCGCACAACTCCACATCTCCAGATGCGCCAATTCTTTGCCCTGCAAGATCCCCACAAGTCCCAGGATCTTAGTAGAACACGTGGCCCCTGAGGAAGACAGGTATCAGACCTGACCCCTTTGCTGTCCCCGTCCCTGTTTTTGACCCAACATGTTTACGCTCCCCTGTAGACGAAGCTTCATGATAGGATATCGCGGTTGTGGTGTTTTAACCCTTTTCTTGTGAGCAGAGGCTGTTTTCATCGTCCGTTCTTTTGCACCTGAGCTTTCTGCTGTGCGCTTCTTCTGAATGTGTGCCTTTTTGGCTTGAAAGCACTTGGTTGTCATTGGTGCAATGTGCAATGATGAGCTAATCCCGTTCTTCCTGTACTAAACCAGCAGAAATACCAGCAAATATTCATTCTTTAGTTTTATCATTCCTCATCGCCATATCATGTCTGCTTCTCCTCTTCTCTCTCTCTCGGCTGTCACTGGTCACCATAGCAGGCAATGTAGCGATACATCAAGTCCAAACTGTCTACAGGGCAGCAAAAAAGCCCTGGAGGGCGATAGGTAAGCGTGTTCATCCATGCACACTCACCCTTCCAAGTTCCTGTCGTCTCATGTTTGAATAACATCATTTACAGACTGAATGAGTATTGCTTTATTCTGCTTTTTGTTATCGATCACTGTTTAAAACAGGGGTGTTCAAACCGAGGACCTTCTTTCATAATCTTTGGCAATTTTATTTCCTAAAATTATAACTTTGTTCCCATATGCTTTTTCCCTATCCTGATTTTCCCAAAATTACTCAATATCCAATTATTAAAAAAAAATAACCATGCTGCTAAAATTTCTCCCTCGTAATAATATGATTTATTTTTTTGAAATCGTGACCTTTTTTGTCGTTAGGATACATCTTTTTTCTCTTAATATTTGGACTTCATTCTCATAAAATTACAGCCGTTTTTTTTTTCCATTTCTGCTGTTTTTTTTTTTAATGTTTCAACTATTTTGATTTTATTCTTGTAACTTTTTTGCCAAATTCATTTTCCAAAAATTACAACTTTATTTGTTGTTGTTACTTTTTTATTTTATATCACCAAAAAAGGTCTTTGTCTTTAACTCATTCAATACCAAAGACGCACAGTATTTATATGTTTTTATTAACCCGAAAGGTCAATCCCAAAGACGTATTTCTACGTCTTTTGTGTTTTTTTGCGCGAAAGGCAAAGAGAGGCGATGATGCAACTGCACACTAAAATATGTCACTTTTAGAGCGGTTTTAAGCCATTAAACCAGCCACAAGGTGGAAGAAGTGCATTTGATAAGAGCTCGGCATGGATCATTTTGCCTGTACAAACACACTCGACAGCAAGGGGGAAGTGGAAGAGCACGGTGGAGTGCAGCGTGTAGAATGTTAGGCTTTGCGGGGACATTTTAATGTTAGTGGTGTCATATTTGGACATAAATAGTTATTTTGATGTAAAACAACCTTTTTTTGTGTGTGTATAGCTGTTTAGATATTTGAGTGGTCACTAAAGCAAAAACAATTGTGTCAAAGTGAAATGAGTTGGTTTTCTCCCTTTTCTAGTCGGGAGCTGACGTGTTTGTGAAACTTACTGATGTTCTACTTCCCATTAGTAACGAACAGAAACAAACGTTTTTTCTGGTGAAAGATGAGAGTGGAACCTTTCTTTTGGTAGGTTCTATGTTCATGTAGTCATGAACTACAATGAAAGATCAGCCCAAATGGTCTAAAATGGCCGCTACTGAAGGGGTCGTCTTTTGAAAAACGACTGGGATTGAATGAGTGAATATTTCATCTTTATGCAACTAAAATGACGTTGTTTTTCCTCATAATATTACAACATTATTCTCCTCAAATTACAACTTTTTGATCTTAATATTTTGACTTTATTCTTGTAAAATGACTGCTAGTTTTTTCCATATTTGTTGCTTTTTTTTTTGAAGTTTTCTTTTGAAATTCTATTTTTAGAATGTGCTGTGGGCCAATAAAAAAAACAGACGCTGCCACAAATGGCTTCTGGACCGCGCTTTGGACACCCCTGGTGTAAAACACACATTCATCAGCAACATTTATGTCGAATATTTTTCTCTATGTTTCTTTTTTAAGTTGTCATTATTCCGCAAATGGCAGTCGCATCCAGCCCACCTCTATCCTGAGGGGCAGTAGGGGAAGAGGGGGGCCACTGAGGCCATTTGGCCAGACAGCTTTGGCTGGGTCCTGTCCAGCCTCTCCACAGACAGACAGGTGCATGCTATTGTCAGCAGGAGGCCCCGACTCCCCTCTGTGGTCCTTTTACGCTGAGCGTGACTCCTTTGCATTCAACAGTATTTCCCCACCACACCACCTCCTTTTTATTGTGTCAGTCACACACACTTTGTGTAGAATTTTCAAAACGGTCCAGTCCAGTCCTATTTGTGGGTGTGACATACCAACACTCATGGATGATATACCCCCTCGGGGCCCTAAAAATGCATATTCCACCAAAAAATAATGAAACCATTCAGTCCAACTATAGAAGTGCTCTTTCATGCAGTACTTCCTCTGCTCTGCAGGGGGCAACAGCGAGGCGTACGGCGTGATGGAAATTTCGGCTCTTTTTAGAGAGCCGGTTCTTTTGGCTCGGCTCACCTAAAGGGCCGGCCCTTTCAGCTCCCGAGACACGTTCAGACAAAACAACCCAACTTTGATGCAGTCCGTCCCCCCCATCCACAGGTGGGGCTGTTCTGAATGTTGGGCTGTGACCAAGCAGGGAGGGAATAGGCAAGGCTTCTGAAAGCATTCATAGATATTTCACTGTTTGTCTTTATATAAACACTACACACTCAGTGCTGTCGTATTTCCCCTCACTTTGCTGGTCATTTGTGTCCTTTACCCAATTTTACCTGATCCTCACTTTGTTGCTTTAGTGAAAACCTGACAAACCCATTCATAGTTAGATGTACTGTATCACCCTCCCTCATCTCTTTTGTCTTTGTATGTTTCTGTCCGGCAGAACACACCCTCACGGTGGCCCCACATCCCCCACAGGGACGCCATCATCAGGTCGCAGGGCTAGGCAGCTGCCACAGCTTCCTGCTAAGAGCAGCAGCATAGAACAAGGTTGGTGCGGAACGCAAATCTCAGGATGTTCGGGGTCAAAGTGAAGTCAAAAGTCATCAATTCTGTAAATGACACATTCTGAATGGTAGCGAGCAAGCCCGCAGTACAGTACCCACATAAAGCAACAATGATATGTCACACAGTTGCTACACGTCCACAGAACAGCAAAGTCACCACTACACTGTACAATTAACAATAATATACCACAATTAGTAACATCACCAATACACTGTACAATAAACAATAATATGCCACAATTACAGTAGTAACAACAACACCAATACACTGTACAATAAACAATAATATGCCACAATTAGTAACAACAACAACACTAATACACTGTACAATAAACAATAATATACCACAATTAGTAACAACATCACCAATACACTGTACAATAAACAATAATATGCCACAATTAGTAACAACATCACCAATACACTGACAATAAACAATAATATACCACAATTAGTAACAACATCACCAATGCACTGTACAATAAACAATAATATACCACAATTATTAACAACATCACCAATACACTGTACAATAAACAATAATATGCCATAATTAGTAACAACATCACCAATACACTGACAATAAACAATAATATACCACAATTAGTAACAACATCACCAATGCACTGTACAATAAACAATAATATACCACAATTAGTAACAACATCACCAATACACTGTACAATAAACAATAATATACCACAATTAGTAATAACATCACTAATACACTGTACAATAAACAATAATATGCCACAATTAGTAACAACATCACCACCAATACACTGACAATAAACAATAATATACCACAATTAGTAACAACATCACCAATACACTGACAATAAACAATAATATGCCACAATTAGTAACAACAACATCACCAATACGCTGTACAATAAACAATAATATACCACAATTAGTAACAACATCACCAATACACTGTACAATAAACAATAATATACCACAATTAGTAACAACAACAACACTAATACACTGTACAATAAACAATAATATACCACAATTAGTAACAACATCACCAATACACTGTACAATAAACAATAATATACCACAATTAGTAACAACATCACCAATACACTGTACAATAAACAATAATATGCCACAATTAGTAACAACATCACCAATACACTGACAATAAACAATAATATACCACAATTAGTAACAACATCACCAATGCACTGTACAATAAACAATAATATACCACAATTATTAACAACATCACCAATACACTGTACAATAAACAATAATATGCCATAATTAGTAACAACATCACCAATACACTGACAATAAACAATAATATACCACAATTAGTAACAACATCACCAATGCACTGTACAATAAACAATAATATACCACAATTAGTAACAACATCACCAATACACTGTACAATAAACAATAATATACCACAATTAGTAATAACATCACTAATACACTGTACAATAAACAATAATATGCCACAATTAGTAACAACATCACCACCAATACACTGACAATAAACAATAATATACCACAATTAGTAACAACATCACCAATACACTGACAATAAACAATAATATGCCACAATTAGTAACAACAACATCACCAATACGCTGTACAATAAACAATAATATACCACAATTAGTAACAACATCACCAATACACTGTACAATAAACAATAATATACCACAATTAGTAACAACATCACCAATACACTGTACAATCAACAATTATATACCACAATTAGTAACAACATCACCAATACACTGTACAATAAACAATTATATACCACAATTAGTAACAACATCACCAATACACTGTACAATAAACAATAATATGCCACAATTAGTAACAACAACATCACCAATACAAGATTCAAGATTCAAGAGAGTTTTATTGTCATGTGCATAGTACAACAGCAGTTATACCATGCAATGAAAATCTTATTCTGTTCATTCTCCCAAGAAAAGAAAGAAAACAAATGAAAGAATAAGAACATAAGAAACATAAATACCAATAAATTAAGCAACAACAACAGAAGAGACATTAATACAAATAAATAATACAAATAAATAAATAAATTAATAAAGTGCTATGAGTGTGTGCGTGTGTTGCGTGCGGCGTGTGCGAGTGCTTCGTTGAGGAGCCTGATGGCCTGTGGGTAAAAGCTGTTTGCCAGCCTTGTGGTCCTGGACTTCAAACTCCTGTAGCGTCTGCCTGACGGTAGGAGTGTGAATAATGAGTGTTGTGGATGTGTGCTGTCCTTGATGAGGTTGTGTGTTCTGCGTAGGACTCTAGATTTATAAATGTCTTGCAGTGAGGGGAGGGCTGCCCCAACAATACGCTGTACAATAAACAATAATATACCACAATTAGTAACAACAACATCACCAATACACTGTACAATAAACAATAATATACCACAATTAGTAATAACATCACTAATACACTGTACAATAAACAATAATATACCACAATTAGTAACAACATCACCAATACACTGTACAATAAACAATAATATACCACAATTAGTAACAACATCACCAATACACTGTACAATAAACAATTATATACCACAATTAGTAACAACATCACCAATACACTGTACAATAAACAATAATATGCCACAATTAGTAACAACAACATCACCAATACGCTGTACAATAAAAAATAATATACCACAATTAGTAACAACATCACCAATACACTGACAATAAACAATAATATGCCACAATTAGTAACAACATCACCAATACACTGACAATAAACAATAATATGCCACAATTAGTAACAACATCACCAATACACTGACAATAAACAATAATATACCACAATTAGTAATAACATCACTAATACACTGTACAATAAACAATAATATACCACAATTAGTAACAACAACATCACCAATACACTGTACAATAAACAATAATATGCCACAATTAGTAACAACATCACCAATACACTATACAATAAACAATAATATGCCACAATTAGTAACAACATCACCAATACACTGTACAATAAACAATAATATACCACAATTAGTAACAACAACATCACCAATACACTGTACAATAAACAATAATATACCACAATTAGTAACAACATCACCAATACACTGTACAATAAACAATAATATGCCACAATTAGTAACAACATCACCAATACACTGTACAATAAATAATAATATACCACAATTAGTAACAACATCACCAATACACTGTACAATAAACAATAATATACCACAATTAGTAAAAACATCACCAATACACTGACAATAAACAATAATATGCCA